>NC_047156.1:22256725-22399225 GCF_009819705.1 Hippoglossus hippoglossus
TTTGCCGTGCTGTAATTCATCACATTTTGGTTGTGTTGTGTAATGTCTGTTGCATAATGAAAGTAACACAGAAATAGCAGTCCTTTATTTGGCTGATGGCCACGAGTAAGAACACTTATATTGGAAACACAGATAGAATCATTCTTATGGAAAAACACAAGTGACAGAGATGATTACATAAGCAAGATGGAGTGCTTATTTCAAAGAGATGTCCTCCCGTCTTTCTGTATGTTTCTGGGGCATATCATATTTTAATGATATGCCCGGCGCTCTGAGATTTTTGAACTCAAAATATTGGCCTGCGTGGTTTAGGAAGGGACTGCTGGGCAGATGGGATTGTCACTGTCCCCAAGGCATATCTGTCATCCCAGATTAGATGTGGTGGGGACTTGTCAGTCACAGCATGGCACTACTTTCTGCCTTTGGCTTAATGAGAAACTAAAGTGTAAGTCAGTTTTGCTGGCTGCTCGACACTGCGTCATATTAGCCCCCACTGTGAAGGAAAGGAAAACTGAAAACGGAACAGCAACTGAATTTTAATGTTAACGGAGAGAAAAGTCAAATATGCTAATGTCACATTCACCACTGGGGGTTTCTTTTGGTGTTGAGCGTATGTGACGTATATTGGATAGCGGATATTGCTTGACTCTCAGAAGCGTGATTGGAGACACAAAAGACTGAAAGACTGAATTATCTTTTTAGACTGCACGCCGGAAGCTGCTTTTCATAATTCCGTCAAGCCGCTGTGAAGAAAGTATAACACAATGGGGAGGCTTTATCTTGATTTCAAAAGAAAACTCTTCAAGTTGCCATGCATTTGACTTCCAGGGAACAAATAATGTAGCTTCAAATAAAAATGTTTTGGTGTGGATCCCATGAAAGCCCTCAGCTTTTTCTCATTGTGCAAAAAGTTATTGAAATATATAGTAATTTATTTGCTTTATGCCTTCTCTGCTGTCTGTTTCTTTTAAGTACATGTGCAACAGCTGTGTTACTCCTGTGACAAACAGTCATGAATCTGTCCCAAGGAAGACACGTGCATGGAGTTGAGAAAATGATCTGGATGCTGTTATGATTGATCAATATATTGCTTTTGTCATCTAGAGAGCAACCTACAGTCTCAGCTGTTACAGGCATTCCACAGACGGATATCAGACCTTTCCCGGGCCTTACTTTTAGTTGTCCACAGTGTTTATGTGACACAGCGCTGTCATGTTTTGAATAATATTGTTTGAATTATGGTCTTTGTTTCCTGGGAGGATGCGCTGTAACAGGATAAATCTTCCCCACACCCATCACGACTTTGTCAGCAAAGTTTGATTCAGGAGTTCCTGCTTTATTGTGTGAGGCCCTGGTCAGGGGGTTGCCATGGTAACACCCTTCCGTACAGGATCTGACACCCGTGACCTTGTTAGATAGATGAGAAAACTGATTCACCAGCCCCTGTCAATATGGTCCCTGCTGTACAGTTATTCATTTCTATCTGATGAAACTCAGGTTTAGCTCACTCATTGTCATGTTATTGTACTAAACTTATTTTGATTTGTCATCCTCAAATGTTAACAGACAAGAGAGAGTTAACTTCCTCTGGACTATGTGGGAGGCTCTTTAAACACATAGTGCAAACAGTTTAGGGTTTCAAAAGCAATTTGGGCAATTACTGCAAACATGAAATCAATCAAAGTCTTTGCAGTCACCGAATGCCTGAAGTCGTGGATAGAGCACATCGACAACTCTCTGTATCTTCACAAGTCTGGTCTTCACAAAGTTCATTGCTGCTCAGTCAGACTTGGATCAGCTGATTGACTTGGCCAGTCGAAGAAATCCTACCTCAATAGTTGCTTTGACTGTACTTTTCGGATTATTTCTCCTAATGAATGACAAAACAACATCCACTGAGTTTTGACACATTTGTCTAAAACAGAGCTCACAGAATGCTCCTATATACCTGTGCATTCATCCCATTGCTTCCATCAGCAGTGAAATCATCAAGAAATGCCAGAGTACCTGTTGCGTTTGCAGATCAACATGCCCAAGCTGCAACAGAACCACCAAAAGAGTGGTGTCTTTGTCTCTAGGCTCTCTAAACACGAGGTATATCGTGGTGTTACAAGGTATTTAGGATTACTGTCATATCTTTCTTTTAATAACGGTTTGCTGCCAGAGGCTTTAGGAAGTCAGCTGACATATTATTGAAGTCAATCTTCATTTTGACAGATCTCTGTCTCACTGGTAGCTACAGTATTTGTCATGGTTTGCACGATGGCCAGTCCAACTTTGTCTTGTGATTGAAACCCTGCTCTTAGTGGAAAGTCCTGCATTTGATATATTCACAAAAAATGTTACTTGTTGAAAAAATTATGTTGGCATAATATTCCTTGCCTCTCAGGGCTTCCGATAATGTTAGGTAGATTGTCAATTTTATTAAAAAATATATGTATATCAAGGATTTATAATAGGGAACTTTGTAACACTGTTTACAAAACAAAAGGATGTGGCTTCCTGGTGCTAACGTGTGACCTGGCGGGGCGAGAAAACAGGATGCGTCTGATATGTATGCAATGGTGGGCGATAACCTGGGGCAATATTTGTGCCTAGGTTTTAAAATGTCAGCCTTTGTTATTTTGCAATGACTGAATGTAGTCAAGTGTAAAAATAACATATTTATTTTGTATGTAGGGTGATTTATTAATTAAACAAGATTAGATCTTCATTTGAAGCCAGTTTTTTTTATCGTATGACATGTCTTAATAATGTTTGCTGACAGCTTATTACCAGTATGTAGTGCAGCAGAAAGAGAGTGAGTTTTCTTTTTGTTAGTTTTTTCACATTCACCCACAAAGAGTTTAGAAATTGTGGCAATTTTTTGCACCTAGTTGCAACGAACAACTAACGACTAAAATTAGTCATTATATTAAATATTTGATGCCAGATTCTTTGCAGTCAAAGTCAATAGCTCATGACCCTGTGATCCCAAAGTCTGGTGACTGCCTGTTTTTGTTAGTCCATTGTCCAGCTCCCAAAACTCCTTGCATTGCCTCTATATTATAGAGTCTCTGGTCTGATAAAATGTCCTCAAAATGTTGAGACATTGTGTAGAAAAAGCTACTTGTCTTACACTCTCATCCTGTGCAAATCTAATCCCCTATAACACAGTAAACAGTTGTTTCATTGCAAGTCTAGTTTGCTAGAATACAGAGCCAAAACTACAAAAATATCTCTCACTTCAGACTTAACTGTAAATCTATGAGCATGAAAGACTCTTCCTCACTGCCATTTGTCAGACCACAGCACATGTGAACTCAGCCGAAGTGCTTCTGGTTTCCATTTTCCGTCTAACTGCTCTAGTTCATAGGATTTAGGACTTTAAGGTTTTGATTCATTGACATTATCAGTAGCATTTATCTCACCTAAGCCTGGCTGAAACAGCCAACTACAACACAGGACAGCAATTCAGAAATAAGCTCTCTTAATCCTCTTCACTTCTGCCTCTGCTTTTAGATTTGTACAGGTCCAGTTGAGGGCTGGGAGGAGACAGATCATTGGTTCAGAGCGTAGACTGGCTGCTAAGTAGGGAAAGCTTGCCACCTAATGGAGACAACGTAACCCTACTGTGTGCCTTCATAATACATTGCCTGTCTCAATTGTTATTTTTCAGCTTCCGTCATACCTTCGTTGCTTCATTTCAATCTGGGTATAATAAGTGTATAATGGGTTCTAATTCTACTTGTTTAGATGAGTATTTTAGTCCTACATGGACAAAACTTTGTAATTTTCTAACCACTCTGTGCAGTTAAGTATTTGTATCAAAGGAAATAAATGAATGTTTTAAATTAACAATCCAGATTTAGATTTTCCTGTCTGTGAAATATTTTGAATGAATGGTTTAAAGTGCACTTGCTGTTACCATGGTAATAGGGTTGCCACAGTGTGGAGATTTTCCCACCGGGTAAAAAACCAGTGACAACGCTTTTCTTACCGATGACACTAAATATATTTAACAAGACACAGCTCATTATCTGTAGAACTTTAACATTTGCTGTTTAGATTTTCCCATTACATTTTTAACAATACAAATTATTTGTGTGTGTGTGTGTGTGTGTGTGTGTGTGTGTGTGTGTGTGTGTGTGTGTGTGTGTGTGTGTGTGTGTGTGTGTGTGTGTGTGTGTGTGTGTGTGTGTGTGTGTGTGTGTGTGTGTTTGCGGATTAGAAGTTTGACCTCCCATTTAATCTGACAGAGTTTTTAGTTTGCTTCAATAATGTTATCAGGTTTGCTTTTTGCAATGATTCAGATTCAGAAATACTTTCAAATAGTTGCTTTAGCTCGGTCCACTGATATGTGAAAATGAACCAAATGGATTTTATATGTATATCAAAAATAAAAAAATGGACACAAAAGTCACACTGCAGATTAATGAGCATTGCATTAGTGAAATAGAATTTGATAAATATTTTAATTATACCTTTTTCTCCTGTTTTGTTTTTCAGGTCCAGCATCCCCTACATTTGAGGCTAAAGAATTCATCATTCATCATTGTGATACTACAGTAAGGTCCTGTGGCCTTTAGCTTCATGGCGGGTTTTCCTGTCCATTGACCCAGTGGGCTGACTTACTGGACCAGTAACCATGTCTGCCTGCAGCACATTCACAGAACACGTGTGGAAACCAGGCGAGTGCAAGAACTGCTTTAAACCTAAAAGTCTGCACTGTCTGGTTCAGAGTGGTGGAGGAAAGCCTCCCTCTGAGCAGAGGCCTTCAACAATTCAGCAACAGAATCCACTCACTGCTGGGGCCAGAGCCATCCCTCACCTTATCAACTCTCAGAGGGCCGTTAGTGGGTCGGCTCGCTCAGGAAACTTTCGCCCACCGGTAGCTAAGAAGCCAACCATTGCTGTTAAGCCTACTATGATGCTGCCCTGCTCCTCTGCAGGGCTAGATTTAGATGGCAACCTTCAACCACCACCAAATGTAATAGAACAGGGCAAAGCATCTGCCTTTAGAGTCTGGAATCGCAATGGACTGAACCGTAAATCACCTAGTGGGCCCAGAAACAACAACGAAGGAGAGGATGGCAATGAGGAGATTGAGGGCTATGGACAACTTAGCCCGAGGACTCCTAGTGGAAATAATAACAATAGTGGACTGACAGATGTCCTAAAGGAGATTGCTGGGTTATGTCCTGCCCGTAGTACTCCACCCCTTTCTGGCTCCAAGGACATGTTTTGGGGACGAATCAGTAGTTCATACCAACGGTCCTTGGAAAGAGGTCTTCTAGCCTCAAGCTGTCTGGCCATGGGAAGCAGCAGTAGTGGTGGTTGTGGAACTGCTCAAAAACGGGTATCCCTTAGTGACAGCGCCAAGATCATTAGCAAAGAGGGTGGTCGCTTTTGCTACCCAGAGTTTTCCAGTGAAGATGAAGATGATGAGGATGAGAGCGAAGAGACTGAAAGGGATGATGATGATGAACATGAGAGCTGGGATGAAAGTGATGAAGAGTTACTATCCATGGAGATCCGTATGAGAGGCCAACCACGCTTTGCAAATTTCCGAGCTGCCACATTGTCTCCAGTTCCCTTTGCTGTTGGGAAAAAATGGAATACTGTGCCTCTTCGGAATCGCTCACTTCAGCGGATTTGTGCAGTGGACTACGATGATAGTTATGATGAGATCTTAAATGGATACCCTTCCATGGACTCGAGTGGAGCTCTCTTTCCCTATGGGTCACATAACATGCAAGGCAGTTGTTTCCTATCAACCTCAGAGTCTACCACTTCTCCAGAATCATCATCATCGCTACCAGAGGATTCTCGAACAACTTCCAGCAGTGGGAGCAGTGCCCCCTTTGCTTTTAGAAATGGCCTGCATTCTCCCACCTCCCCTAAGGCACAGGTCCCCATCACTTCTCCTGCAAAAAAGGAGCCTGTCCACAGAGCACTGAGTCCACTGAAGGTGAATGAAACACACAAGGCTGTCCTGGCCATTAGATTAGAAGACCAGGATGGCAGAGAAGGCCTGCCAATGCCCCAGGCACTTCCAGGTCAACCAGTGACTATTAGTTTTAGTCCCACAGAGGAGCAAGCAAAACCATACCGTGTAGTGAACTTGGAAAAATCGCTGATCTGTAAGCCTTACACTGTAGTGGATGTGTCAGCATCCATGGCCAACAAAGACGAACAAATTCCAGACTCTACTCCAAAACCACAAAACCTGTCGATGCCCTCCAGCCCTACATCATTCTGCAGCGCTCCTTTAGGTCAGCCTCTGTCTCCAAAATCCCCTATTTCTCCATCTTCTTCTGTGATGCCAACATCACCCTCATCTGTTGCTCCATCAGTTACCTCCCGAAAGAAATCCGGGAGTATACGCTATCAAGAAGTGTGGACATCAAGCACAAGTCCTCGCCAAAAGATACCTAAAGTAGATTTAGGTGTTGGGCCTGGCCCCTCTATCCCTACACAACACTGCAGCCACAAGTCAGCTCCCACTTCTCCAATTGCTGGGCTGTCTTCCTCCCGAACTGTACCTGTGAAATCCCCTAACTTATCAGAGATCAAGTTCAACAGTTTCAATAATGCAGGCATGCCACCCTTTCCCATTATTATTCGCGATGAGCCAGCCTATGCCCGCAGCTCCAAGAATGCAGTCAAAGTACCTATTGTTATCAATCCAAGTGCATATGACAATTTAGCTGTGTACAAGAGCTTCTTAGGACTCAGTGGGGAAATCCCACAGCCAAAGGGGGTAGGTAATAGGGTAGCCAGCCATACATATGAAGAGATTGGTTCCTCTGAGAGTGTCCAATCCTCCTCAACAGAGAAAACTATCTCTGGTACAGGCACATCAGAGAGAGCCTCTTTTGAAGAGACAAAAGCTCCAGCGGAAGCAGCATCCAAAGTACCAAATTTACAACCTAGAACCACTACAGACTCTAGCACTGTGACAAGCACTGTGTTGAGCTCCAAAGTTGGGGCCCTCTCTCCCACTACATCAACAAATTCCCCTGCCATTCTTGCCATTACTGCAAACTTACCTAAACTCAGCCCGACTGCCAATTCTGTTATACGCACTTGCAACACAAGTGGAGATGCCACTTGCAGTAATGACGATGATACAGACTTAGTTTTGTCTTGTGGGGCAGTGGTAAGTCACAGGGAGGAGGCCAGTGCTGTACTTTCACAGATTGTGGCCTCCATCCAGCCTCCCCAAACTCCTCCAGAGTCCCCCTCAGCACATGCCAAAAACTTCAGTTCTGAGGAGCTGTATGCCCTCCCACCTGATGCCATGAAGGAGACCCTTACCCGACCCAAGTCTATTTTTTCCACAACAGATGGTTGTCTTTCTAAGCCCAAGAAGGACACGCCTTCAAAAGTTTTGTCTAAATCCCAGAGTGCCTCTGCTGCTGTCCCACTCTCCAGCCCCCGCTCAGAACCCAGTGCCCCCTCCCCCCCTCCTAGGTCTACGTCTTCCCCATACCACGCCTCTAACATCCTTCAAAGACATTTTGGCAACTGGACCAAGAGCTCCGCCTCCAGTTCTCCTTTAAGACCCAGTGAAGGGGAAGGAAGTCCTGGTGGAGACGGCAGACGTATTTCTGCAGAAAGCTCCAAACCCAAACGCTGGATCTCCTTCAAGAGCTTTTTTCGTCGGCGGAAAGATGAGGATGAACAGAGAGAGAAAGTGGAGAAGGAGAAGGGCAAGTTGGTTGGGATTGATGGGACAGTCATTCATATTCTTCCACCACCACCAATCCAAAATCATCACTGGTTCACTGAGGCCAAAGCAGAAGATCCCACCCAGAAGCCAACCATTATCTTCACCTATAAACCAGACAGTAGCAGCACCACTGGTGATGGAGAGGGAGAACTACGAGTAGAGGAGTGCAGACAAACTTCACAACTGGCATCTGATGAGACCAAAGAACCCAGACCTTTGAGCCCAGGGCAGACGTCACCCTCACAGAACACTGGAGTTGATCTCATCAGCAAGGACATCAGGTATTTGTTCAAGAACTTTTAATTTACTCTCCTGGTACCAGTATATTCAAATGTGCTCTAGTTTATAAAGCATGTAACAGTAGTGCTTCATAGAGAGGATTCTGTTCAAAACTGGGTTTTACAGTAAAGTGAATATTTTACACAAATTTATTTTATCATGACTTTGTCTTTAAGCCTTATAGGTGAACTCTAAGTAATATATTTAGTTGCGTTATGCCTACACCACTCCCTGCTGGTCTAATGAATGATCTTGCATGCAATACCTGTTTTACCATTACACACATGCATTCCCTTCAGAGCAGCCACATGGTCCAGCTCTAAATTAAGATGTTTAACCTTTTCCAGCTACCCCTCCAAAGTGCAAGGGTTGCTTCTCCTCTTTTCATACAGATACCTCATTAGAGATTCTAAAGGTGTTAAGGTGTTCTTAATTTGCCTTGTCTGCTCGCCCACTTGCTTGGACTACAAAGCCTGTGTGGTCTCTTCCCTAATGTCAACAATTACCTGAATAGCAGGCAGTGTGCTCAGTGTTCCTCCCTCCAGGAATGGGCCTTAAGCTGCTTTCAAACATGCAATGAACTCCGCAGTTCATCCGTATTTTCTCCGGAGGACGTGCATGGGTGAACGCAAATGTCTGAGTGAGATGGAGAATTTGATGTGAGAACACAGCAGGGGATCCCCCACTGGATTATACACGCAACAGACGCAAAAAAAAACAAAAAACAAATATCTCCGGGTGAAAAAGCAGTCATACACGTAGAAGACAGGGTTAACCCTAACCCTATAGTGTTTTTCAACTCTTTTTCAAGTCTTCAACTACTCTATTAATCACTGCATTAAATGACATAGTCCCTTAAGCTTCATGCATATGCACACATACTAACCGGCCTACATACCAATGAAGTTGTAGTTTTATACTTACATAATGAGTTCATTATTTTTGATTGACCCCCTGTTGCCCTTTGTGTTTAATCTCTTGAGGTAAATGTCCTGCAGTGTGGGTAATGGTGCCACATAAAGATGTCGAGCATAGCATATATCCAGCACCTGTTGGACATGTTTTTTTCTGTTAAAGATTATGAGCTTGTTTGTTGTGAATATTGTTGTTTTTTTTGCTGCAGAGGTGACGTTAAGGGTTATTTTTTGGGCAATCAATCAAGTGGTTGCAGCAGTGGCCAAATAAATACTCATTTATCAGGAAAGCTGTCAGCTGAAAGCACTGCTAATGATATGAAGTACTAATCATTTAGACAGCAGGCTGCACTACACTCTAAAAACAAAATCTGAAAACATTTTCAATTCATTTTGTGTAAATCATTGGTTTAGCACAATATATATAAAATATATATATGTTTGTGTGTATGTATACATTGAGTTGAGTGGGTCAAAAATGATTAAATTTTACCATAAAAAGTGTACAAAGACATGTTACCCCTTTCAATTAAATTCTAATATAAGGTAGTTATAATGTTACAACTGGGCAGCAAGAACAAGAAATCAAGAAATAGTTTGTAATATGGAGAGTTTTTTTTATTATTTAAGGCAAGTAATCTCTAAAATATTTCTTAACTGTGCCTTCCTGAGGGTGTCATGCTATCTAGTAAGATTTAATGGTTAATGAAGGGCAAAATTCTATTGTTTTATTTTGATTCTACATTTAATCATCCACAAATAACTAAATGAAAAGCTTTGATTTATTTTGGAAATGCATTAGGAAATTGTCATCACACACCACCAGCATGATTAGTTGGAATATCACTCTGGAAATATCACACCTACAGTTTAACTCATGTACAACTTCTTCAGTTCTTCTTGGGCATCTTCTCACCTGATCTCTTACATTCTGATTCCCTCGTAACACTGCCCTCATCCCTTTCTTCTCCTTTCTTCTCCTCTCTTTGTGTCTCTGCCACCCTCATATTATCCCTGCCTTCTGTTGCTTGGCTTGCCACCATTGCTTACTCTGTTTCATGTAATTTTTGCTCCTGTTCCATGTCTTCCATCCATATATTTTTGCCTTTGAGCCCGAAGCACTGTGAACTCTTAAATATTTCACTCCTCCATCCTGTCAAGAGCTCGGCCCCATTCTGTCTCATTTCTAGCTCCCCTCCGTTCCTCTCCTCCTCAAGTTTCAGCTCTAGTCATCTCTTTCTTCCAGAAGTTCCTGTCTCCTCTCTTGCCTAATAACAAGTGGTACAAGTATCAATCTCTTGATATGAGATAGGATATATAAGGGTGTTCTGTATAAATTTGAGCCTACCCAGTACAAGTTAGCCAAAATGTTGATGTCAAAAGGAGAGCAAAGGTGGTCTCCCAGTTCCTACAGAGGATGAAGGAGTAGTCAAATAACGACAAAATAATTTAACTCAGCTTATAATATTCAATAAATCACTTTTCAGTATTCAAGGTTTCTGTTGGGTCTTAACAAGTTTATCTGGATTGTAGGCCTTAATAGGTCTTGAATACATTGAAATATTGCATACTAGATCTTAAAAATGTGTGAATAGCTCTTAATTATGTTAAGGTTCATTTGACACTTCTTCCATTGCTCTTTATAAAAAAGAATGGTAAACATAATGTCTCTTTATGTTGTAGTTCTTTTTCAAAGACCCAGATATTAGCATGTTGTAATTAAACTATAAACAATACCAACATGTCACTGACAAAAGCCGACAAACATTTGGTCAGAAATGAATGCAGGACCATCAGCCTGGGTATGGGATTGACTATGGATACCTGCTGTCTCTGGCCATAGTTTGAGAGATAACGTAGCATTTTGAGTGTTATTCCCTAAAAGATTACTTCAATTTATCTTCAGTTATGCGGAAGTGTAATTCTGTGACTGCTATACCATCGTATCCCTTATTGAGAAGTCTTAAATTTAGACTAAAGTCTCCAGGAGACCCACAATACAAACTGCAGTATATAATATTAAATGCTACTCCTGTTTTTATTGACCTGCGAACATCAGGGAGCATCTAAGTATTAAAATACTGATCACGTCTTTGCAATAAAATTCATATGCTCATGTTTGATACCAGAAATAACAATTTTTGGAAACTTTTATTAAGCAGCTACTAGTATTGTACAAGACATCTCCACACACTGTGTAGCCACACACATGTTAGCCTATGTGGAATCACACTCCAATCAAACTATCACACGTAACTCATTGAAACATCTCACCTTTGGTCTCATCTACTAATTTTCTTTGCACTTGTCTTTGACAAACATTCCTTTGTGACCCTGCTGTTTACAGCATTCACTGTGAACCTGTCAATTAGTAACTGATTTATTCACTTGGTCTCTTGGCAGTTCTGTACCTTGCATTGTTACTTTACTGTTTATTTTGTGTTTACTTCAGTCTTTGGCGAATAGATTTGTGTTGACCCCAAAACAGAAAAAAACTAAACCTCTGCATGGTGCCTGAGCTTCTGTTGGTGTTGTGGAGGAAGATGTGACATAATCTCTAGAAAGAATGTGCCTGTGGAATGCGACTTCAGTAGATACCTCATGGTTCTTTGGGAACAGGCGTGAAAGGGTAAAAAAAAAACCTTGTTCAATATTTAGTGTTATTGTTTGACAATTGCATGGCGCCTATAGTTTTATATAGTTGGTATAAGTTATAGTATAAGTTGTTCAGCAGTGTACTGGAGCTATTGTTAGTAGTTTCTCAGATTTGCTATTTATTAGGCAACACATTTTCACCATTTAAAATATGTCTCCACAACCCATTTTTTTCTTACACTTTGTTGCACTACCTGATGTTGCTGATAAATAGTAACATAATATGTTTATTTATAAAGCAAAACCACTTTGATACTGGTGTATTTTCAGTAAGTGAAATATTTTCCATTTTGGCTTCTTAAAAACCTGAACTCTCCCTGGATAAAAATACCACTAGGTCAGTTATTGTTTGAACTGGTCACTCAGGTCATTTTACAGACCTTCTGTTTTGATTGGCAGAAGAAGGGTTAACTCCACTGTGTCTGTTTCTTTGCCTGGAAGCAGTTTTATTGGCCAACAGTAGGCGTGGTCCTCTGCTCTGGTGAACATTACCTCAGACAGGTAAGAGCATTCAAAGGGGGAGAATAGAGGAAGACGAGGAGCGAACACATGCAGGAAATAACTTTTGGATTCTTCACAAGTGGCCAGCCTACAGTTTCCACTCTACCTAGAATGTGAATTCTCCTGTGCCTTGTATCCAGGTTTCCCAGATGGGAAGCTGCGTGAGTCAGTATAGTGGGTAAGCTCCTTTCTTGCACTCACTTATGTTACCTGTGACCATGCATCAAGGCAATGTGAAGTCATGTTGACTTAGGGAGGACAGGTTTCTGAGATGGCGTGATTTGTGTTTTTGGTTGTTGTGATCATTCATTTCTTGAATAGAATGTCTGAGAAATTGAAATGCACTGAGGTAGCTTCATGCTGGCTCAACAAGTCAGGTCCTGACACTGAAAAATGTTGCAGGCATAAAGGTATTTTTGTGACCAGGGCCTCTCAAGGAGAGAATTGGTGCTCTTTTTGCCACATCATAGCTGACAGTAACCCATTATTTTCCTCCACCGCGGACGTTATGTTTTTATCCCTGATCATTTGTTTTTTGGTTGATTTGTAAGCAAGGTTACACAAAAGCAACTGAACAGATATCCACAAAACTTGGTGGAAGGGTGTTGTATGGGTCAGGGAAGAAGCCATTGCATTTTGGTGTGGACTTTCTTCAACATTGCATTTTTTCAACATCTTCTCCATAGATTTAGATTCTTGTTTTTAAAGAACAGGCACATTTAGGGAACTGATATCTATGAATGTGTGAAATTTGGTGCAGCTTGTCTATATTTAAGGAACAAGGAACCGTGAAGATTGAAGAGGAAACTGAGTAAACACGTACAAGTCAAACCACTCTCAGTTTTCATAGCACAGCCTGCATTCGATTTTTTTCACACTGCACTGTCGATTCACTGTTAAGTTTGGAAGTACACTCAGTCTTTGATTCCTGCATCTTTTCACACTTTATTTTGCTCAGCACTCTGCGCTGGGCCTTTTATTATATCGACTGTCGGCTACTGGCAAAGTGCTGAAGTCATAAACTCACAACTTGGAGGCTGTTGATCGACTCACTTACAAGTAGGGCTTATGACCTACAAAGACAGATCATAAACTTGTCAGATCTGATGCCTCCCTCAGACACAAGAGCCCCCGAGGTAGAGACAGATACATGAGTGGCTGGGTGTTTTTCTTCAAGTACTCACTTTTCTATCACGTCATGGCCACAATATTGCATTCAACACTTCTCTCTGAAATGCCTGTGTAATAGCAAATCCTGGAAAACCAATATGACTTTAAATAATGTGAGCAATATTTTCTGTCTGAAAAAAATGTCTTGGAAAAATGATAGTCATCTTTACAGTGAATTGAAACCAACTGAAAAAGAAAATCTTGGCTCAGGTTTCAGTTTTTTAGTCCTTACAGTTTTGTTTGGCTGATGATTCCTTCTCAAAAAGTGCATGATCACATAAAGCATTAGTCATATTAGTAACATATGATATCAACATTAGAGTCAAAGGAAATGACACATCTGATTCGGGATAAAACAAACATTACTGCCAGTCAGCCCCACCCATGACAATGCTTGTGGCTATGAAACCAGCACTTTGAACTGTTTGTGAACTTTCATGTTTTATCTAAACTTTTTACTGCTTGCTTTTCCTTTGTGTTATTATTTATCAGAAGGACAGGAATGATAAATAGATAAAAAAAAGTTTCAGACTAACAATGGTGGTGCTATAATAGTTAACATGCCATTAAAAATAATATCTCAGATTTAGAACAGATGGCAGGGCCTGTCACTTGCTTAGGTGGTAGATATCGCAGGTATTGTGTGTGCTACAATGGGGGTGATATCTACGGTAGTTTAAAGTGTCAGCCAGCCTGGGTGATCGTACCTGTGTGGCCTGGGGGTGTAATGTCGCACACAGGTCACATTAAAAGACTGTGGCTCAACTGTTATCAGATCAGAGGTCAGTAACCAGGTCGCACTGAGTTTTGTTTTTTACTGTGATCAAAGTGGGCAGACAGATCCCAGAAGGCTCCTGATGAAACACCAGCTGTTTACATTTATTCACCATAGAGCTGAGACACACGGCTACGGATGACTGTGGAAAAACGCCAGCTCTTTCTGCATGAGCCTACTCGATGCATTTTAATTTATGGAATTAAAATAAAGTACTTTGTGAATCAAAATGGTTATTTCTCAGTTTCAGCTTTGTGCTTGTGCTTAGCTGCAGTCTCTCTTTATTCTCTTTAACTCCTGCTTTAACCAGATGTTGTGGATAGGTTTGACAACATATCAGTGTTATTACATGTTCAGGGCTTTCTTCTTGTTACTATATTACACCTATTGCCTCATTGTACTTAGGTCTGTTAGACACCGGTGGGCTCATTCTCTTGTTATGTGAACATCTTCAGTAATTGTTTGGGGATGAAGGGTTGCTATTGGTTACTTTTCAGCTCTTTAGAAAGCAATGTTTGAACTTGTATCTCTTACAAAGTTATTTATAGGAATAGTTAGCTCTTAACAGTTAATTTTTTAAGTGAAGGACTGGACAATGTAATTTAAGAACAGAAAAATAATCTTGCATAATTATTTGACAATCACATTCATAACATAATATAATCTGACCTAATATGTTTGTGTATGACAGAAATATAACAAAATGAAACCCTCATACTGTACGTTTGTTTTTTAACTGTGCTGAGATTACTCCTCAGTTTGGTTCATATTTGACAGACATGATTGTACATGCATTTAAGTGTCATTACTTTTTTTTTATAATTGTTATATTGTTATATTTTAAAATGATCTGCAGCATTGGCACGAACTTAAGCTCGTCAATTATGTGTATGTTAATTTGCATCCATGTGCTCGAGACAAAGAGGGGACCCACTCATAAGAAATTGCTTCGGGGCACGAGTAGTGGTCTCAAACTCCACATGGTACATTTACATCAGAGTATGGATCCCTGACCCGAGCCCATTGTAGCCAAATGGGCAGGGCTAGTTTGGGACAAACATTTTGAAAAGATATATGGGTTTGGGTCGGGTGCAGTCACATTGGCTTGGCTTGCCTACTTGATTTTTTACACTGCACATGCCTGTTATCAATGAAAACAAGGAAATATTAGGTTGGGCTTGGTTAGTTTTCTCTCAAGCTTGGATTGTTTCGGACACAAAAGTACAACCCGAGGTGTTCTCTACTTTAAATGCAAAGTACTTTTCTTCTAATCTATGTCAAACGTTTCAGGAAAAGTGTTCTTTTACAGTGCAATGTGATGCACACCGGCCCCGTGGGAAACATTGGGCTGTTACTTCCTTAAATGAAGACACATTTTGCAAATTGTCTGTACAACATGAGTGTCGTGTCAGTTACAAACTATAGCGTACGACAAGTATCTCATAGCGTCCTCAAGGCTTTCACACTGTGGTCCGAGTCGCTCTATGCAGTCTCAGCTCTGTCAGTGATATCACACCCAGAGTAACTGTAAGATATGACCTAGATTCCTCGTGTCCACAACTCAGATGAGCTGCTGTCAGTTCATTATAAAGATATGGTCTTGTTGTGTAATAGGGGACAATATGTATTTATTCTGCTGTAAGTAGTTGTGAAAAGAAGCATTTCAACAGAGACGTAAAATGCAGCAGATGACTTTTATTTATTTCCTAAACACCTTACTCTTGTCAATTTCTTGAGGTAATACTTTGCACCAATGTTGCTACACTTGGAAAATTAGTCAGCAGATTGTAAGAATCAGTTATATGAAATTTGACTATTGCTAAAATTACATGGGTAATTATAACTCCCCTTTAAGATTCTACTAATGCCGGTTTTACAAGAAGGGTTTTGCAAAAGAAACCAGGGAAAACTCTGAAAAGTACTGTTTACCGCTTCTATTTCAACATCGATGATCCACAAAAATACAGTAAATCTGAGAAATATATACTTAGTTCTTAATCGTCTGGTCCAGTACAACTGCACTCACACGGGGAGTGTTTGTCCCGAAAAGAAAAATAACATTCCACACTCCCTGGAAGTGAGAGTTATTAATACAACAAAAAGAGCCGATATAATCCAGGAAAGATCTGTTTCGTCGATCAATGAAAAAACGAGAAAACAACAGTTTAGCGAGCAGTCACTCGATACTTCCTCTGTTCTCAGTCCTCTAAACCCCAGTGAATGTGACCAGCTATTTCCACATATGTTTGTAGTCATGCAGAAAATATCCTCGGTGTCTTTCAGTCGTGCTGTCCCCAATTCATCCCTTAATGAAAAAGAAGAAGAGTGCTGATGAAGTGATACAGACATTGATTTGAAAAACTGAAAAGATAAAAACATTATTGTATTTGTTTAGTTCATATCCTGTGGTCCTAGATACAGTTATTTGTCATAGACAAAATGAACAATGGCAGATAGAGGCCCTTATCAAAAGCTTGTTTATCATCTTTAAACACTACTATCTTTGAAATGGAGCTCTAATATCATCCTGCTTCATTTCTGACTTGTTTTGCAGATATTATCATGCAGAATAAAGAATAAGAATAATGAACCTAATCAAAGTAGTGGGTGAAACATCAGAAGCCAAACTATTTTCATCATCAGACTGTTAATGGAGCCCGTACTCCACATTTTCATAACTAACTGATCCGCGCCTCTCTCTTCCTGTCATGTGCAGCCAGGTACCGGGCAGTGCCAGCAATGCGAAGGATCGGGATGTACTCGGTGCCCCCTGTCAAAGTGCCAGAGTGAATCTGGGTCTGGTGCTTGGGGAGGGCGAGGAGAGCCATGCCAACCTGCTCGCCACACCAGCTTCAACCAGCGAGGGCAGCCTCGGAGAGCCGGAGGAGGACGGGAATCACTCCCATCACTCCCACTCTCCTGCCTCTAGCCAATGCAGCGCCACATACAGCAACATCGGTAAGAGCGACACATGCAAAAGATGGTTTCTTAAATTTGTCTTTATGTGTATTAGCATTGTATATAGGGGACATAAAGCTGAGAAAATGTATGTAAACCAGTTCTTACTGTGCAGGAACTACAAAGTCTGCAAGCCTTTGTTCACCAAAATGCATTTTACCCTTGTGTAGGACTGATTTTGTGATTGACTCATCACCAACACCTGAATTTTATTTTGCACTGCAAAGGGTTTGCCAGAATATAAAGTGAACAATTTCCTTATGCAGTTCAGAATATACTTTTTTTATCAAGACAAATGAGAGGGAGAATGCAGATAAGCTGCTGACTGTGAGATATAAGAAAAACTTCACATGGTTCTACAGTGTTTTGGCTGCAAATTATATTTTGTCTGACTTGCACTTGTTTTTTACCTCTGCTATAGGAGTTGGTTTGTTAGTTGGTTGGTTTGTATGTTGGTTTTTAAGCAAGATTACACAAAAACAACTGGACAGACTAAAACAAAACTGGTGGAAGAATGACTCAGGAAAGACCCCATTTAGTTTTGGTGCGGATCCGGTTTAGGGTCTGGATTTAGGAATCGTTTTCTTCACTTTCTTTAACATTGCGAGATAGGGCTTATTTCAATATTTCCCCTTTGTCAGAGGAATGATTCATGGATCATAATGAAAAAGGCACATTTAGGGGACTGATATCTATGAGTGTGTGTAATTTGGTGCAGTTTGATTGAATGTAAGGGGCCATTCTAGTTGGTACTGATCAAAACTTTTCTTAGGTACCTGGAGTCAGGTGATGAACATTTCCAGAATATGTCACTCTTCAGCCTCTGCAGTTCACTTCACTACTGTAAAAGTGGCTGGTTTTGCTTTTTTAAGCATCAGCACACCTCCGGATGTGACAAGTAATAATTAATTCCCCGCTAAAACAGCTGCAGCTCGAAATTCTCAACACATCTCATCATCCACAGTTGTCAATTTGGAATATAGATCAACCTGAAATTATTTATTTCAGTTCAGGGTGGAAATCTGTGTCCCGAGTTTAGTTTTTGAAAGTGTGTCTGTCCCTGGGAATAATTCTCAACGGGAATATGTACTGCATGACAGAAATATAATTGAGCCTTATCATTATTTAGTCTTTACTCTAAATATTCAGGTTTGACTCTGCAATCTTCAAGCCAAAGTTGAAAACAGTACTAAAGTCCACAGCTGAATAATTCTGTCAGTTTCACTGGATTCCTGATTGTAGTAGATAAATCTTCTATACCAAATAAAAATGTCTTTTTATAATAATAACATGTTTAACCTGAGCTTTCTAGTTTAATTTGACACAGTGAGTGGGGTCAGAAGAACAAACACACAGAAGTTAAATCTGTAAAAAAGAGAAAGAACAATGTTATAACTGTCTATTTTAGTTTTTGCTTTAACCCCTAACCCTATTTAAAGCTAAAGAAAATAAATTGTATAGAAATAACTGAGATAAAATCTTATTTGCTTCACGGTGGCATTTTTGTTGATAAAAAACATTGAGACCAGCCCTCAGCAAGTGCAATAACCTCACAAAAAAGATGAACTTCACCTTCACTTCAAGGCTTTGGCTTTTTGGCTTTGAACACCATCGGAAAAGGGAAATATTGAGGGTTGAATTTTATTTATGTAGTTACGCATAAATATATATATTTTCTTAATTTAAAACAAGACATTTTTTCAGCAAGTTATCAATATTTATTCATCTTAAATGTGTTTGGATTTTTGTCTGAGCAGCCCAAGATGATTTCAGGTATAGTCTTTTAAACAAAAAGAGTTTTTGAAGTAACAAATAGGTCCCGATACCCACTCTGTGGTTTATAATAATACTTATAAAGTTCTGCAGTCTGTTTGTAATAATATCATCATCATATTTTTGTCAGCAGCTCAGGTTCACATGTCCGGTGGTGGTGGAACGAGGGGAGAGAGAGAGAGAGGCAGGCTCAGCTGTCAAACGTGTCTGGCAACTTACAACATGAAGTGTTGGAAAGATCTCATTATGATCAGGCAGTGTGGGAGAGAAAAAGAATAAGTAACACAAAGGGATTTGGAGTGTGGGTTTGTGGAGAAGATGCACTACTGAGCTGCATCACTGTGTGTTTGCACATGTTGTGTGATGTCTTAAATGTGTGTTGGTCTTCTTGTTAAAGGATTCATCAGAGGTTTTGTGTGTCGTTGTTCTAATTAGGCTCTTTTACAAGGGTGTGAGCAACACTGGGTACAGTGTGTGTTTTTTAGTGATTCTCAGAATGCACACCGGCTCTGGATGAATATATTTGGAATGTGCTAAAAGCTCCCTGGATGATGCAAGATGAGCTGCCGGCAGCCTAGTTCTACATGCTGCTAATGAGGGACAATGCAGGAGCAAGTGTGTGTTTGACTTCCATTAAACATAGAACATTTTCGTCTGTGAGGGTGTGTGTGGCCTTTAAAATGAACACACAGAGCTTCTATCTAGTGTTTTCGACCTGACAGGATTTCAGGATAGATTTGCATTCCCACTCTCCATGCTGCTCAGTTTCGCCTGCGGAAAAACTCCCTGTTCACACATTTTAGTGGAGAATCACATTCATAAGTGTCTGCCTCTCGCGCTCTCTCTCTCTCTCTCTCACTCACTTGCCATATATACGCTAAGCACACACTTGTGTTTTAATCCGAGCACTAGGAGGCAGAGCGCTCTCTGCCTCACTCACTGAGAAGTCTCCAGTGTTGGTGGGAGCGTTGAGCCTGCCTGTTGGCACCAGCGGCTCCGGACAGACTCTCAGGGATGGAAGCAGAGCAGAGCTTTTCTCTCTGCCTCCCTGTGCTGCTGCTGCTGCACCACATTTACCTGAAAACTTTGAGGCATTAGTGGAATTGAGGTAGGCTTGTTTTCCTTGTTTTTCGACCTCATCTCGCATTAATTGTCTCTTTCATCAACTGTCTGTCTCTCTATCTCTTTGTTGTCAGGGGTCTCCTGCTCCCCCCATCGCCTCTTATGCATTTTTCTTTCTCTGTCACTTTCACCTCCTCTATAGCCACCCTCGCCACTGCTCCGGCTTCATTCCTCCCCTCTACCCACCTCCTCTATCGCCTCCTGTTGTCATGGTGTCACAATTAGTTTTATTTCTGCACGACGGCTGAACAGTAATCGCTCTGCTTCGAGAACAAGTTCCCTCATCTCCTTACAGACAAATATTGGAAAATATGAGTCTAAATATGTGGAAATATATGATGTTTTCTATATTTAATATATAGCATTAACAATATTTGGTTAATTTACTCTGTTTAAGAAGTTATTTTCCTGTTAATTTGAAAATCTTAAATGTATTTATATTTCATCTAAATGAAGATGAATAAATAGTACATACATTTTCTCACATTTTTAAATCATCGTTTTAATTTTCATTCAGAAAACATAAAAAGGGAGGAAACCATTACCTCAACCCTGCTAATAATGTAACAAGCCTTGTTACTGCGACTTCCTCAGCACAGTAGCTGTGATGATGATGATGTAATGATGAACAGAAGAGAGGTACCCAGAGACAGATAACAGTTTCACACATATTAAGTTCTGCGTTTTAGAGAAAGGGATTAGCTTTTTAATCCTGAGCAGATTTTTTTAGAGACGGGGGCTTTGCTGTTTTATCTCCTTGATACGCGACAAAGGTCAAAGGATGTTAAGTAGTTCTGTTTTTTTCTAACACTGTCATTTTAAGTGTAATCTGATCCTCCTCTTGAAAAATTCTCGTTGGCCTCTTTTTTCACTATATTTTAACATATATACACAAAGAAATTTGTCAGACCCCTAATTTAATTTATTTTTTGCTATAAATTCTAACGTGTTATGCTCAAGGCCATATGTTTTTAGAATCCCCATTCTAAAGCCAAATCAAAACATACATTATCTCAAGTATCTTTCCATAGAAGTTTGAATCCTTACAACTTTATAGAGAAACCCAGAGAAATGTCATGCAATAAATCCTGCATTATATTAAAATGTTCCATTTCCAATTTTTTTAAATTGAGAGGTGTTGATTCAACTGCGTGATCATTTTGGAGGCTATAGTTTCTGCTACTGTTAAAATGTGTTACATATCACTGAGAAGTGTTTCTGCTGTTTAACCTACACTCATTGATATAAATAGGGTGTACCAAATAATATAAACTCCTGTCAGTTTAACACAGTACACCCCAACAGCACCACAAACTGCAGCCTCCATAATGATCCCACAGTTGAATCCTCCCTCTTAAACAGCTTCAACGCACACTGAACATCATAACTTTGATGAGGGAGGACATATGTTGCTGCAATAGTTGCAGTAGTTTTTTTTTGGTTTTTTTTAAGTAAGGGGACAGTCACTAACTGGGTTAGTCTTACGTAATCAAGTTAAGTCATGGCACGTTGCTGCAATAAAAGACAGAAGGCGACAGTTGTTTTCTTGGATTACTGCAGATTGGTGGAGGAACACATTAAATACACTCGTTCCAGGGAGGATTAACAAGACTCATTTACTTCATCCCGACTGCTCTTTCTGAAGGACTCCGCTGGTTACTTAAGATGATGGCAGCGTGATGCACATGTGAGGAGTTATTTACAGGACTTCTTAATGAGCAGCATTTAGTCTCTGCGTAGAGAAACCATTTGATGCCTGTCACGTGGGGAGTGCAGCCTCTTATCGAGATCTTCAAAGAAATCAGGGTGTTCCCCTGTGAGTTAAAAGCTGCACAGCAGGACTGTGACCTTGTCCATCCACTCAGTTAAAACCATCAGGCTCTTTCATTCCCATCATGCAAGCTCCACGATTCCTTTGCTCTTTTCATCACACCAGACACTCGTCTCTGACCCTTCTGCCTCTGCGGTCCGCAACTCCAGAACACTTTGAGGGAGTCCAATCAACCCCTCTACCCTCATTTCCCCTCCCACCTCCATCCCAGAGAAATAAGGTCACTTCAAGTAACTGATAAGTGTGCGCTCCACGCTGCCTGTTTAAGCCTCACTGCAGACCACGACTTCAGATTTGAGTCAGGCAGCTGGATGGTTGGAGGGACGACTTGTGCCCAGCTGTCCTGCTCTCTGGCTTGAATGCTCCTCAGGGCCACGAGTTACCTCACGTGCCGCAGCACACAACCTCGTGTCACCTTCTCATCTTTATGGGAGGCAGCACGCCAGTGGGAGGGAGAAAATGCTGATGGATAGCAACTAATAGCTGTAGCGAAGATAATGATGAGCGTGGAATGATTTGCATGTCAGATGTCATTTTCTTTTCAGCTGTTAGGAAATCTGGTGATAAATCATTCACTGATAATTGTAAATTATATTGGATATATTTGATTTTTACAATAGATCATTGTCTGCTCAGAAGAAAATGAATCAAAGAATTCAAGCTTGAAAAAAGACAAAACTGTATTTCAAACCAACAAGTGGCTCACCTTCAGAAAAATATACTCAACAAGATATTTAAATTTAACTCAGCCTGCCAGTGGTGAAATTCATATGCTCATCAGAAGTAAATGACGCAATACAGCAATTTAATGACTTGATTGCATATATGCAGTATTTTAATGTTGTTTGTTTTTTTAGTTTTACTGTTGAACATACTGTTGAGTAGTTTGATCTCTCTCGATGTTTTTTTAACTCACAAGATGGTTTTCAGTTAAGTAAATCTCAATCTTCAACGAGGTAACTTGTAACTGCAACTGTCAAGTAAATGTTATTGAGCAAAAAGTACAATATTGTCCAACAAAATGCAGTCGATATAACTGTAGTTTCAGAAAAGTACCTCAAATTGTACTGAGGTACTGATGAAGGTACTTAGTTACTTTGGGTGAACACAGACCGCCTGAATGATAAATGCAGTTCCACTGATGTCACAATATGATACATTTAAATTTAACTTTTTATTTTATGTTTCTCTGCTGGTATACGATACAGTGATTTAAGTTCTATATCAGTTTGAATTTCATTGATTCTTAGTAACAAACTAAACATGGCATCATTTTCCCCTCTCTTCCAGGTCAATCCAGAGCCAACATGATCCCCCTGAAACAACCAAGGAAACAAGCATCCACTGACACCTTGGCTTCCATCGACCTGGACGGACCCGCCGACCAGCCAGCCCATAAGGCCACACCCCCACCACTACCCAAGAAGGGTGTACCTCGCCACAGCACCGACTCGAGCCTGGGAGGCAAAGAGCAAACCCAGGGAGCCCAGAGACCCCGGGCTGAGGCTAAACCTGGGGGCACCAACCTCAGTGTGGCCAACCCTCTGTACGACTTGGACTCCACCTGGGAGACGGCAAGTCAGAGCTCCTCCCTCAGCTCCGAGCCTCATCGATCCCACAATCACGAAAGCGGCGACTCACTAGAGAGGCCGTCAGCTGCTGCAGCCACCAACAGGGGCCACCCGACTAACAGCACGTCCTCCATGGTTCCTCCGCCGGCGTTTGCTGCACCCAGCGCCACCGGCAGAGAGAGGAGACCCTACCCAAGTACAGAGTCTCTGGCTGGAAGGGGTCGGGCGACAGGTCGAGTTGCTGGTACTGGAGGGGGAGGAGGCTCCAAACCCCAGAGATCTGCTCTCTACAGAGGTCTGGACAGCTGGGATGAAGTGGTGGGGAAGATCCGGGGTCTCCACACAGACACGCTGCGGAAGCTGGCAACGAAGTGCGAGGACCGTTTCATGGCTGGCCAGAAGGATCATCTGAGATTTGGGACTGACAGCTGGTCCCTTTTCAGACTGACCACTGGGAAACCCTGCTGCGAGGCGGGTGATGCTGTTTACTACACTGCTTCCTATGCCAAGGACCCACTGGTCAACTACGCTATCAAGGTGATATGACCTGTTTACAGATGAGTTTGTTCTGCAGGATGACCACTTCTGTTTTAATGCACATTATAATCCTGTTTGCTTTTTGCCTGGCAAAGAAGACTATGGTTAATAGGGTATTATATTAGGGCCTGAGGAATTTTATTTAAGTCTATTAAATGAAATCTACCACATTTGACTTACTTCTACTTACTTAAGGTTACTTTAGTTAACACAAAGTGATGCACCTTTGTTTTTTTGGACTAGAAATTGTAAAACAAGCTGTTCAAATTTCTAGATTCAGATGAAAAAAATGTAGTAGTGGGCCATATAGCTGCATTTATTGGTCAATTGAATAATGATCTGATCTATAGAAAAATAACTTGTAGATGAAGAAACCATTTTTATAATCAATGAATTGTCTTTTTAATGCAATGATGCCAAACCTTTTGTTTCAGCTTCTCCTGTTTGTTTTACGGTATATCAATGCAAGCTTGATATATTTGAGTTTTAAATGTTGGGTGGAAAACAAGACAACATTTTTTTTTTTGTATGATTATTGGCCCTTGTATTGATATATTGTTTTAATTTAGTGCAGTTTTTGTAAATTAATACTAAATACTCACCATAACATGTAAAATCGAAAACCTGTGAACATTGTATGATCCCTGAAACACAAACTGAGCAAGTTTGTCCCACTTCAACTACTTGCTACATGCCCGACCTAAAAACAGCCACAGTTCATAATATATACTTCACCAAAGTATTGCAACAAACTTGTTCTTTTCAGCATTGTAGGAGTTTGAATGTATTATTGTTTGTTTGTTTGTATTTTTGTTATTTTGTCTTGTCCTACTTTGCGTTCTTGCTGCATTGAGAGAGATGCTTTGTTAAATTTGGGTCTGGTGAATGTTGAACACAAAAGATTCATTAATCACCATTGTTTTGTTTCGGTTGGCAGAATCTCCTCCCACTCACTTAACTGCGGTGGAGGAATGTGCTGAAATATTTGCACTTCAAGCCTTTAGGGCACGATCTTGTGGAATGAAACCTGTGTGTGCATGCATAATTGTGTGAGGGGAGCACTTTTGCCTGTGTGTGTGTGTGTGTGTGTGTGTGTGTGTGTGTGTGTGTGTGTGTGTGTGTGTGTGTGTGTGTGTGTGTGTGTGTGTGTGTGTGTGTGTGTGTGTGTGTGTGTGTGTGTGTGTGTGTGTGTGTGTGTGTGTGTGTGTGTGTGTGATAGGAGAGGGGCAGGGGCAGAGCTTCCCGGAAGAGCTCTGAAGCAAAATACAAAGCAGATATGGATGAAGGTTGCATTATTCACAGGGTACGAAACTCTCTGTGCTCCGCAACACTTCAAAGCTTCGCCTTCATATTAGCAGCAGGCTCAAGAGAAAGTCTTGTTTTTTATGATTCTCATCCATAAATAAGGCAACTAGGAGCAGCAGAACAGAGACAGGCCCCAACTTTCCAATTATATTTTCCCCATCTCTCTATTTTGATGTGGCCCACGTGTGCTCCTGCCTTCCTAAAACCTGCAACTGTATGACAAGCTAATTATTCCGCTTTCAACGTGACTGTGTGAATTCTCAACTCTCAGGGGAATTCAGCAAGCGACTCCAGGTGCTTTAAAGGTTTACAGCTTCCCTAAAATATCAGGAAACGCCCGGGGCTCTGTGTTACAGACACAAACACTGCGGTGCAGTGTAAAGTCTACGTGGTCTAAAGGTCTGAGACCACGTTCCCATTTTGAACCTCACTGCATCTTCAAAGGATGATCCGTAGGCAGCTGCAGTGTTTAGAGTTATGTCTAAACAAACATCCAGTGAACATGTACATTCTTACAGAGGTGTATAGTCAGTCCTAACAGAAGTAATAAAGTGGAATGATTGAGGTAGTGGCAGTCATAAGAAACACATCACACACACACAGTAGGTCAAAAGTAGAGCAGGGCTATAGACTTCTAGTAACTTTTACATGTACATTAGACAACATATATATGAGCAATGAAGTGCAGTGCACATTGATTGACTGATTAAAACATCTTTTATAATAAATAACATTTTTAGAACCAAGTTTAAATTCACTACATACATTTTTCTCTTTGGGGATCAGTACAAAATTGCACACACTTATAAATCAGTCCCCTAAACATGTATGATTTTTTTTCATCAAGATCAATGAGTTATTCTCAGTGAAATCAACAAGAAATGTCCCTATCTCACAATGTTAAAGAGCGTAAAAAATGATCCTGGATCTGCCCCTTGATTCAGATCCAAACCAAAATTTTATGACATCTTCCCTTACCCATAGTACATCCCTCCATGACGTTTTATGGAAATCCGTCTGTAGTTTTTGCTTAATCCTGCTAACAGACTAACAAAAAATATCCTCCAGAGGCAGGTGATGAATTAAACCTAAATCTACACATTACAAGTTTTTTTTACAGCGAAGTGTTTGCTTATTTAGATTTTCTGAGAAAATACTAAAGTAAGATCTTAATTTATATTTGTCTGACTGTATTATTGACCATGTGCAGTAAAATAGAAAATTGAGGATATGATACATTAAAACTCATCAAGATACATCGTTGTGCAAAATGTTTACATTTTGTAAGTTTAGTACAAACATCATTCTCTTTACTTTAAAAGTTATTGATCATATCTTAAGTGATGTTACACTGTATTGTTCCAAAACCTTTAATATGTTCCTCCAATCTGACTTCCCTGCACTGTGTGTGGCATTCAGTCTCAAACCCATTTATCTTAACTGAAGATAATCATCTTTAAGTCTAGTGTTTCAGCAGGTTTTCAAACATAAAACAGTGCAGAGACTAATATATAAAAGTTCACAAACAATTCTTGTTAGTGCTATTAATTATTTTTTTTACTATTTGGTGGCTATAACAAAACAAACTAATTATCCAGGCATCTTTTATAATAGTATTTGTGAATTGCCAAATTAACTTCTTTGTAATGAGAGATTTCTCCACTCAAAAACAAACCTGACATTATGTTAATTTTCTCTTCTCTTCTCTATTTATCCAGATTTGTCGCAGCAAAGTGAAGGAGACCCAACAGCAGTTCTTCCACAGTCTTGCAGTGAGACAGAGCCTGGCCGTGCACTTCAACATCCAGCAGGACTGTGGTCACTTCCTGGCTGACGTACCGGCACGCCTGCTGCCGTGGGAGGAGGAAGAAGATCAGGAGGAGGAAGAGGATGAGGAGGAAGAAGACGTGAGCGCGCTGAAGGACAAAGAGAAAGAAACTAGGACGACAGACTCTAAAGCACCGAATGATAAATTACACGAAACCCCAGCCACGGGTCACACAAGCACGGCCAATCGCTTGAGGAGCCGAGTGGTGGTCATCACACGTGAGGTGCCCTTCCAAACGGTGGCAGATTTTGTGCGAGAGGGTGTCACTCGCCACACTCACAACCCGGAGCTGTACGAGCGGCAGATCTGTCTCCTGCTGCTCCAGCTGTGCTCCGGCCTGGAGCATATGAAACCGTATCACGTGACGCACTGTGACCTGCGACTGGAAAACCTGTTGCTGGTCAACTGCCAACCTGGCAACTCCTGGAACCTGGAATTACTCGAGCCCAACAACAACAGCAACAGCACCAGCACCAGCGGCTCAGGTGCAAACTCCGCCAGTGCTGTGGCAGCTGCCGCCAATGCCACGTGTCCCGCCCGCCTCATCATCAGTAACTTCTCCCAGGCAAAGCAGAAGAGCACTCTCATGGCTGCCGACCCCAGTACGCTGAGGGACCAGTCGCGCCTGGCGCCAGAGATCGTCACGGCTACTCAATACCGCAAATGTGACGAGTTTCAGACCGGGATTCTCATCTACGAGATGCTGCACCAGCACAATCCCTTTGAGGAGATGCCCGAGCTGAAGGAGAGGGAGTACACCTGGGCTGACCTGCCGCCGCTGCCCGTCAGGTCGCTCTACTCACAGGGCCTCCACCAGCTGGCCAGGTTACTGCTCACCGTCAACCCCTCCGAAAGGATACGCATGTCCGAGGCTCGGGCCTGCCTGCAGTGCCTCCTCTGGGGCCCTCGGGAGGACTTGTTCCAGGCGCTGGGATGCAGCAGCGTAGGCCCCATGTCAGGGGCCACATCCAGCCAGCGCGAGGCCACACTCCAGAACTGGTTGGACCTGAAGCGGACGCTGATGATGATCAAGTTTGCCGAGCGCTCGCTGGACACAGCTTGTGGCGTGAGCCTGGAGGACTGGCTTTGCTGCCAGTATCTGGCGTTTGCCAACACGGACACCCTGAACCGGGTGGTGCACATCCTGCAGCTGCCGCAGCCGCATCCAAAGTCCCAGAGCCAGCCGGCACAGAACCAAACTCCAACCCAGACACATCAAGCAAACACCTTCCACGTTACTCAGTCCCAGCCACTCTGAGCTCCTCTCCTCAACTGTTACTATAGCAACTGATCCAACGTTCCCCTGGGTGGTACCTCGGCTAATGTTAAAGAAAGGGGGATGGAAGCTAATTGTCAGCTTTGACTGTGCAGCAGCCGCAGGGCTCACAACAAACCAGCTGGTCGTCCACTGTCTTTGTTGTCGTCATGGACAAATCAATCCCCCTTGTGAGCGGCCATGTTCCCGCCAAACAGCTCGGCTTCATGATCGGGGTCATTCATATCACTCAGATCAGCAACTGCATCATCCAGTGACCGTCTCACATGGTTTTCAGACTTTAAAGGAAGCTGATGCAGAGTTTCTTAGCTTTTCTTCTCACATGTGATTTAAACTAAACCAGGTCTGGATCGAAGAAGTTAATTAAACGTTTGAGGGATTTTTACGTTCTGTATTTTCTTCAGCCAAATTCTGAAATAGTTGTGGGATTTATTAGGTACAGTTGGCGGCTGTCTCTGTGCTTTATTCGAGACGGACTCAAACGGAATAAAATAAAAATGTTATATTGTCACACATGAATATTTTACACAAGTTTCACCAGACTTCTGATGCACCACAGTTCGATTTTTGGAGAGGAAACTTGAGATCATTTGAATTTTTATTATCCAAATTATTTAGGTCTTTGTTACATTTAAGCAACAGTTCAAGCTTGAGAAGACGCAGATTACATTTATTTACGAATAGAAAAAGAGAAGTGAAGGAAAATTATTTGAAATGAAGGCAATGTGGGGAAAATGAAAAGGTCTAAACGAATATCCTCTTCAAAATTGGAGCAGAAGTGGCCAGAAGCTGAATTTGACCTTTTCAAAATCAAATCTAATCAGGGTCAGATATTTTTTTAAATAAAGTGATGCAAAAGTGAGATATGTTTTTCCACTGAAGCCAAAGATTGAGCACAAATGGTTTTATTTCAGTTTAAAGAAACTTTTAAGATTTTTTTTTATTAGCAGAGGTTTATTTCATGAATACAGTCAGATGTTATTTAACAATAACTAGATTTATCGTTTGAACAGATGAGACTGAGTTAAATGTCACTTTAAAATCATTACTTTACAATATTATAAACCTTACACTTAAGGTTTTCGTGATTGAGAGTAAGTGATGAACCCTGAGCTGATTTAGTTTTTTGCAGTTTTCCAAGCACAGTTAAAAAGTTTGAGATGCTTTGAAGTTTAAATGGGTCACAACTGCCCTAGCTGTTGGTTTGGTTTCTCCTCGGAGGAAGGTGCAATTGTTTTATCTTCTGTTGTTTCCTTTGGATGTAACAGTGTATGAACGTTTGCACAACAGTATGCAGTCTCTTACTAATCCTCTTCTCCATTTGTTTTGTGGCACATAAACTGAATCATTTCAGTTCAATCCTGCGACATCAGAAACAAAGTGAATTTCATTGTGAAGTTTTTTTTTTTCTTCCAGCGGACGGGATGTTTCGGAGGACTGCAACAAGTTCTTCTTTGTCTGTTGTGTTGTTTTTGTCAAGTTGTGTCGGAACGGTTCTGTGCGTTACAGACGACATTTGCACATTCGGTCTGAACGTTGGTGCTCCTTGATGGAGATTGAAGACACGATGAGGATGAGGATGATGATGATGCACGAGGTTCCTTGTGAATTTGAGGAGCTGGATATGTTGTTTTGCAGTGAGTGGAATGTAAAAGGGTTTTTCATTTTTTTGGTTTTGCCTGGACTGAAACAGACACTGGGGCCTGGTCTCATCCACTTCAGATCTTCCACTTTGTGAACCACTTAGCTTCACACGTATGAACTAATAGTTCAACCGCAGCCTTGAAGAGAAACTGCTCAACCACTGAGGCTTCCATTCTTCCGGCCACGTTTCCCCCTCGTCCTCCTGTCGCAGCACCGCCGCTCGACAGACCCTATGTGCTTCAACTAAACAAGCTCTGTGTTATTGATCAGTAACTTCCTGCCTGGAGTCAGTGGAAGCAGCGCGTGCACACAAGTCTCCCCATTTTGAATTTGTATTTTTCTTGAGTTTTGTGCACATGGGTTTATTTGTGGTTGTGATGATCACCCACATTGAAAAACATCTGTGAGTCAGAACTGTTTGCTTCAGTGCGGAATGTTCCCTTGACATGGACGATGTTTTCAAACTGACGCTGCAAAACATCCACAAGTTTACTCTTTTCTTTCTCTTTCATATCCAAAACCTGCAGCAGTTCATCTTCTCACTGAGGAGCAAGTGTACGTTTTGGGATCAGGATCCTGTTTGTTTTACTGCAGATGTACAGAACAAGAGTTTGTTGCTGCGTTTTAAGGGTTTGTGTTCTAAGGAATGTGTGTGGACAGCACTGGTGGCTGTCCTTGTATCTAGAGATTTAAGCCTTTATATATTATATATAGTATAAATATACATATATAATCTTTATCTATTTTAATCCACACACTATTTTGTCAAGTACAGAGCACCTGTATTTCTGTCTTTGGAGTCCAAATATCATTTATTCATTTACTTGACGTTCCTTATTCTGGCTTGTTTTGGGGAGTAGTTATCACTGTCCTGAACAGAGGATAAATAAAAATCAATCTTACTCTTCAGTCGCATTCATGTACAGAACAATGTACAGTATTTTTACCCCTCTGCTGAGGAGATGAACCACTTTGAAATGAGGCTGAAGGAGGATTTCGGAACGTACCATGACAAAACCCAGCATTTATCGACAGCAAATATTCAGCTTCTTGTGTTGTATTTTTTCTCTTTGCTCTGTTTTCTCTCGTTGCGTTGTTTATTGCCACTGAACAGACAAACGGAAGCTCTCAGAGGATTTCTATTGAAATGTGTACAGTATGTCTCCTGGCTTGCCGCCCTTTATTGTTGATGGAGTTAACCGACAGTAACAGAACAATAAATATATGTTTTTATAGATCAACTGTGTGACGTTGTGTTATTGGTGCTGTGTGATTCTTGATTAGCCCCTCGCAACTCAACAGATTGTCTTCACTTACCTCCTTTTTTTACAGAGTTTCATCTGCAGCTGTACGTGAAAAGATTTAAACCTAAATTAAGTCATTTTAAAGTCTATTCCTCTGTCGGTTAAGTCTTTTATTATATATGTGATTTGCATATTTGTTTGTGCATCAGTGATTTCAGCGAAATAACCATCATCCTCAAGCTTCGGGGCTGATAATGAGTCTTTAAATTATTCACAGTGTCCCTAAAACTGAAAATATGTTAATCGTGTCACTGGTTTGAAACATGAACCATAACTAAACTCCAGAGAAACCTGGAAGCTGAGTGTTTATACATTTTAACAACGTCCTCATCGGGATTCTTTGCAGACACATCTCACAGAAATCCAGTATCATAAAGATTAATACATTTCCACATTACTCTTATTCAGTTATTTATACATTGTATATACTCATAACACATATTTATATTAATTAAACTCAATGTTTTGTTTTATATGCATATTTATGTTTTCAGGTTGTTACATTTCTGGTTTAAAGATATATTCTCTGATTTATTTCAACTGCAAAGTACATTTATTACCTCACTACAGCTCACTATTGATCTACACTGAAACTTTGTGTTCTGAGAAATCTACTCAAGCACTTGGTTGTGAACCCCCCCCAAAAAAGTATGATTTTAAAAAACATCCAACTAAACCATGTTATTAATACATTTTCATTGTGTCATGTTTTTAACACAGTGGCTATAAAACAGGCTGTCTGGACCAAAATGAAATGTTTTTGAGTCAATCTCAGTTTGGGGGTGGGAGGTGTTCTGTAGGCACATGTTGAGTTTATTGAACTGTGCTAACTCCTGCTCCACCACCAGATGGAGACATTCATTAGACAAAAAACAGGGGGCAGTGTTCACCTGCAGTTGAGTGTCTCAATCATCTATTGGTCTGTTTCCTTTGACTTTCATGTCTGTCATATTCACTGCAGAGTGGATTTTACTATGAAAAGAAATATGAAAGCATAAGAGTCTGTTATTTATGAAAGTCAGTCATTTAGCTTGAACTTTAGAACCAAAGTGTTTTCTACCCAAAGAAATACAAATACCAGAGCTTACTGTGGCACATTTGTCCCATAAAACTACAAAATGATCTCCTACTTTATTCAAACCTGTCCAAATCCACTACATGAGGTTATGGTGAAGGATTTTCTGTTGGCAGTAATCGTGACATTCATCCGTCTGCATCCAGTTCCATGCTCCACTGGGTTTATTACCTGTATTGTGACCTATTTCTAAATCAATACTGTGGCTGAATGAGGTCAACGAGAAAATGGAGGGTCAGAGGAGCCTCGGAGGTGACTGCAGGGGGGGCAGGGCAATAAACTGTAAATGAAAATTCAAGTACTGTAGTGATATTGTCACGGGAAATGAAAGAAAATATCATCAAAATGAAAAATATCAGTAGGGATAAAAGAAAGATGTTACAACGTGAGCTGTCTATAAGCTGAGTGTTGCAGATTTGTGATTGAAAAACTACAAAACAAAATGATCCTATATATTTAATAAAGTATTTTTTCTCTTTCTGTGCATCCTTCAACCCTTAGACAGATTTTGAGGAGGAAGTATTGCAGCGTGCTGATGACAGCTGATTTTTCAGTTTTTAAATGGGTTTTCAATTTTCATTTCAAACCCTGTCAGCGAGGTTTCCCCCAGGTAATCGTTAAATGACTGTGGAGGTGTGTTTAAGATGTAGACCGGCAGGGATGCAGTAAGTGTTTGTCATAAATGATAGATGGAAGAAAAGCAACAGGCGGAAGGATGAGAGGAAAGTGGTAGAGCGCCGAGTTATATGGTGGGAAGTAGAAATATTCCAGTACTGTACTTCAGTAAAGTTTTAGGTATTTGTACTTACTTCAGTGTTTTTATTTTACATTCAACTCTTATCTTTAAATCTTTAATCTTGTATTATCATTACTCCACTTCTTTTATGTTACTGTTACTTTGCTTATTCACATGAGTAAAACAAAACATAATCAGCAAATATATGATGGATTATAATAACTTTTTAATGGAAAATGCTTGTGCATCACATTTTAACAACTTTTTCCCATTATTTTTATTTTATTTTCAGAGGAATTGTTGAGACGATAAAAATGTACTTGTCCTCAACTCTTCTAAACACAAGCACTAAAACAGCAGCAACAATTTAACAAATCTAAAAAAAGAAACGCACTCTTCTCAGATGTTCCTGTCTTCCGTTGTATCCAATCACATTAGGTTTTGAACAACACCAAAAAACAACAGATTAAGTCATTGAGGTGTAAAGAGGGTCTCTGCCTGCTTCCCTCATCATCTCATATCGAATCTTCTCCATACACAAAGTACTAGAAAACTCTGTGAGCCACTTGTCATAACAAGGATGTATCTCCCGGTTTCAGACTTTAATGATGACGTTCTCAGTAATGACCGTTCCATACTGGATCGACAAAGTTTTCCATCAACTGGGGTGACCAGCCTATTTTTGCCGTTTCAGGATTGGAGCAATATCATGACCGTATCTTTCTGAGTAGCACCAAAAGACGTCTGGCCAGAATTGAATTGATGACTTGAGATTTTGAGTGTATGCAGTGAAAGCATTTGGTCCAACCCAGTCAGCATATGGATGTGGGCCAGTTCAGGCAATGATGTTTCACTTCTGGCCTTCTTGTGGCCTGGACCAAATGGATGTGAGCCTAAAGTTGTCCAATTGTAAAAAAAAAAAGCAACAGTGGCGCAAATATCCCAAAACAAATGTGGGCCTTTTTTTGGGAGACAAACATGCGGTGCTCTCGGCAAGGTGTTATCTGGACGTGAACCTAAAGTGGCCCATGTAGCACAAAACAAACTCAGGCCACCTTTGGCAGCTTCGGTTAACAAGCGGGATTGGTATGGCTTACTTGTGGCCTAGATCCGGCAAACAGGAGTGGGCCGCCCTAGTGCCATCAGTCCATCTGGTATGTGGGCTGGATGTGTGGAATGTGGGCCAAATCTGGGCCTAAACAGTTTTTCTATGTGGGAAGCATCCTCTGAAATGTCGGCTTCTATTTCCCTCTCCCCCTTCCCCCTCAGATGCTGTGTAGATGGAGTTGAACAGAAGTTCATCAGGAGAGTAACATGTTTCAAAATATGAAAGTTTATGCCGATTTTTAGATATCTGAAGAAACTGGATGATCAAAGTGTAAATTTTGCTTTGAAATGATCAAATGAAGAGAACACTTGTAGCAAATTAACCAAATGGGTATTTTTCAGTGTTTAGTGCTAAGTAGCTTAAAATGATTTAAAAAATGTCAATAAAGGAATCTATTAAAGGGAATCAAGTAAGATAAAGTTATTTCCAAATTAGTTCTACTCAAAGGCTTATTAAAGTGTAACTGATGCCTTTATTAATGGCTAATAAATCTCCTTCGATGCTGTTTATCTTCCCGGCTGTTCTGATCTATGCAGAGTGAATAAATGATTTATTAACTATCTAAAGAGCTATTGGTTTAATTCATAAAGCCTGTAAGTATAGGATACCTTAAGTGGCACTTACCTTTTTTAATTTACCATCTTGGTGTAATGTGCTGTGGCAGCGAGGTGAGGATTACCTTAACTGTAGCTGTAATCAGATTCGGTGGAAAGGGCCTGGATGAGAGGAAGGCTGAAGATGAGTGTTGTGCTATCTGAGGTGTCATCACTGCACCCGGCACACCCCCGGTATTAACAGTTATGTAATTTCACACTGAATCATCCCCAAGAGCTAAACACCTCAGAGGAGGAAGAGAAGAGAGGAGGAGGAAGAGAGCAGGAGGAGGAGGTTTATTCTTGGGACAGGAACTTCAGTCAGTTTGGGGGTCAAGAGATTTAAACGAGGAAGGGATGCTGAGGGGGAGAAGAAGAAAATAAAAAAGTTTGTGTGTCCCTGAAATACACATGCCCCTCCCCCTACATCTTGTGCATCTGTTGCATAACTCCAGGCTCTGGGCTGAGGACAACAGCAGAAATTTAGGCTAAAAACATTTATATGATGCTGTTTCCAGTCGAATTTGAATGTCGGGGCTTTGTCAGTTGTTTTTTATTTGTATTTGAAGAAGATTCACCAGTTACTTCAATTGTATTGAATTTGTCTGCAACACTGTTTACCCCTGAAACTCCAGAAGTGTTTTGTGGACTCAAACACTTCACCCACCCCTCCATCGGCATAGGGGTGAGTAGATAATGAGTGAATTTTCATTTCTGGGTGAACTTTTGCTTTAAAGTTAGGTTAAGAATTAGGATTAGGCAAGCAGTAACTATGGTTACGGTCAGGTTTAGATTAAGGTTAGGTTTAGGTTGAGGTTAGGGTATTGGGTAAGCTGCTACCCTACTAGGATATTCACCATCTTGTCCTATATTCTAAAATGGTTTTGGTTAATGTTAGGTTAAGATTAGGTTTAGATTAATGTGAGGTTAGGGTTAGATTAAAGTTAATGTAAGGGTAAAGATAAGGGTTTGGCAAGTATTAACTATGGTTTAGGTTAAGCTAGGGTTAAGATTAGGGTAAGTGTTCGGGTTAGGCAAGTAGTCACTGCATGAGTGTGTATGTGTGTGTGTGTGTGTGTGTGTGTGTGTGTGTGTGTGTGTGTGTGTGTGTGTGTGTGTGTGTGTGTGTGTGTGTGTGTGTCAGACAGCAGGGTCTCTCTCCAGCTGCTGGAGGAGAAGGGGGCGGTGGTCGTGTTATTATTGAGCGGGGCCGCCGGTGGAAGTTGAGCTGCAGGGGTGGGACTTGGTGTCTGCAGTCGCTGGGTCGCGGCTGAGCCTCCACACAGAGATGCCTCTCACAGCAGCAGCAGCAGCAGTTTCCCAGACTCCAGCGAGCAGCAGCAGAAACAGACGGACATCACCTCGCTCCTCCTCCTCCTCCTCTTCTTCTTCATCATCCCTCTGCTCCTCTTCCTCCCCGCTGCCGGGCCACGTCTGAACGCTCCCTGGATGCGCTGCAACACGGGAGCAGTGTGAACGCCGTGTTCCTCCCCTCCTCCTGCACTCCTCCACCGGGACGCACAGACCGGACCGGCCCCTGTGTCATTGGATGGAGAGAGGCGCCTGAAGAAGGGAGAGCGGTGGAGTTGCTCTACCCTCCTCCTCCTCTTCCTCCTCCTCCTCCTCCTCCTTCCTCCCTACTGCACCAAAAGAAAACTCCGGGTAAGAAATGCTCACTCAGGCCGTTTGGCTGCATCCAAACACCTGCCGCACGAGCCGCTGCGCTCCTGCACCTCTCCGTGCACCAACAAGCAACATGCATCATGGCGAGACTTAGGGGGGGACTTGCATGCGTCTTTTTTCTTTGCAGGGGTGAATTGAAAGCGTGTGAGGCTTTAGCTGCGCTTGTAAATGCAGCTCTGGATGCATCCTTCTTGTCTCTCTTTAAAATCTGGCACAGTATTGTTCTTACTCGACCCAAATATCGATGCGCATTGCAAGTGGACCTGAGCTATAGGAGCGGGATATTGACTGTGGGGTTGATTCGAGGCTTCACTGGGACACAGGAGGTTAAAGCATTGGTGACAAATGGCACCAGGAGCTGTCCTTTCAGCACCACTCTGCTAAACTCCAGCTCTAAACTGTGGCCTGGGAAAAAAACTTAGTTGCAGGTTAGATGAGCTGTGGTGTGTAATTAAACCAACTGAGGGAGCTAATCTTTACAACACAGTGCCCCGTTCTAAACCTGTCTGTACGGATTGGGCTGTTGTGCTCTGGAGCTTCTTCAGAATTATTCCTCGTCATTAGTGAGTCCTCCTCAAACAGTTCTATAATATACCGTCACTTTTATGGTTTGTGTGCTGGAAGTTGTGTGCAGTCTATGGTGCAGAGGGAAGTTGGAAAACTTTGTGTTGATCCTACCTGGTTTATCTGCAAGATTTTATACTCAATGTTTTCCGTGAAATTAAACTGAAGTAGCTTTTTTACAGTTTACGTATGTGGCTCGTATATAAGTTTGAATGATTTACTGAACTGCTGTTATTTTTTAATGATTGCATATTGTAGATCAACACAATTATTAGACCCAACATGGGTCTTCTTCAGTGTTTCACTTGATCCAAACACAAGAATCAGAAGATAACGATGACATCGAATTTGAAGCAATTGGAGCCAATACTATGAAACTGAGTCCTGTCAGATCAGACGGCATGTTTGCTTTTCTACCAATTGGGATTCTACATCAATTGTTCCCGAGGGGTCACAGAATGCTAAAATCCATTTAAATGAATCTCAGTGTGAAGAATTAACATCGCTTTCTGGTTTAACAGCTCACAGCTCAGACATTGTGCAGCCTGTGAGAAAAGGCTGGGAGTGAATATTGCTTCATTTCAAAGGGTCAAAAGTTAAAAAACGTCAGGAGACCAAATGTTCCATCTGAGAGAAGGAAGGTGCTGCTTTGGTTTTTAATTGAGCTTTTTACACATACTAATCCTATAAAGTGATGCAGACAATGATGCCATAAAATCAAAAGATGTGCTCTGAATACCTGGAAAATATCGATTGATTCGTCCGCCTCTTCAAGCCACATATTTGCTTTAGAGAGGCTTTTAACAGTTTGAAAACATGAATCACATCCAGAAGCTGTGTGATGAGCATTCGCTTGAAAAAGGCGAGTGTGTGTGTGTGTGTGTGTGTGTGTGTGTGTGTGTGTGTGTGTGTGTGTGTGTGTGTGTGTGTGTGTGTGTGTGTGTGTGTGTGTGTGTGTGTGTTTTACTGGGATTCTCGCCTCTTAGCCAAGCTGAAATACGGCCTGCTCAGAATTCAATTCCTCCTCTAGCACTTACAATCATCTCAGCCATTCGTTTAACACCTACTCTCTTTCTCACTCTGTCATGGACTTCCCCTGACACACACACACACACACACACACACACACACACACACACACACACACACACACACACACACACACACACACACACACACACAAACACACCACTCAGAAGAAAAGTGCTATTACATTAAGAAAAGTGAGAGCACATAGATGAACAGGGAGGAATCTCCTCTAACACCTGCGGACATTTTCAGAACGTTTCCTTCCTTACATCGAGCGCTGGCCGACACTTTAATGTGTCACAGTTCATTTTTCCAGAACAGAACATGTAATTGGTTGATTTTTTGCAGGATGTGTGTGGTCAGAGCAGTTTGCTGTCAAATGTAGCCACAGCTAAGTTCTCTAAACGCTGCAGGCTGGAGAGAGAGTCATTAGGTAAAGATGAATCATATTTATGATGCCCAAAGATATTATCAAGTATTAAACTGTGTTGACAACATATGAAACAAGTTGCCTTACTGACGGTTCACTTGAGATAATAGTTCTAAATTTTGGGAAATTGAGGGATGCGACTTATTTTCCATTCAAACATCAGAGTGGCATCAAAGTCATGAACATGAGAAAATAAACATCCCCCTAATCTGCTCTGATTTTCCAAAGCAGGTTTTAAAGCTAGGGTTGGTAATCCTGGAAAAGCTGAGCAGGCAATGCTTAAAATATGCAATCGATACACCCCGCCTACTCCAATCGGCCCTCTCGACAACGCTACGCCCCCAAAAAACACATGAACTCACACTGACTGACAACTACAAGAAGACGACTTATCTGTGACTCGCTCGCTAGCTTTCTTAGTCTCTCCGGCTCAAGACTCTGGTGCTGTGCTGTGAGGTTAGCAGGTACAGTGCAGGTTAGCAGGTAAAGTTCTCCAGCCAGTCATTTCATTCAGTCTTAACTATAGTCCTGTGAGGACAACAGACAACAGCTTTTTTCCCTTTCATTTTTTTGGAGACAACTTTATTTATAGAACGCTATCGGGACAAGATTTTAACAAATATGATTTTAAAAAAAGTTCTTCAGAAACAAATTACAAACATTTAAGTGGCTCATCTCATTTGGATGGAAATAGACTAAATTGACAGCTTAACTGAAGCTCTAATTAATTTAGCAAATAAAATCGGTGTATCAATTTGTGCTGTCTGGTTCAATTCCTCTATGTATGCGGTTAATCAAAATGAAAAAAAAGTATGTTTCGTTTAATTTTTGCAGCAGCAGCAGATTCCTGTGAGAGTGGATTTTTGGTACCAACAGACAGTTTCATCCAAAACACTTTGCCAGCTGGAGGGCCGGGGTTGTTAGATGATTAAATCCCATCTGTCCCAACTCTGAGGTGAACACTTCCTGCATTACTCCATGAGTCCGTACGTGTCTCTGTGTCGTGATTCAAATCACAGGACACAGGTCCACCTTTTGGTGAGTGTTCTACAGTCAAGTGGAACATGGCCTACTTCACCCATCACACATTATAGACTATAGACATTGTTACCTCTGTCCTGGTGGCCCACTGTGGACAGCACCGTCCAACGCAACAGTGGTTACTACACAAGGCTTCAATTAAAAATGTCTCTAGTTTGTAGTTAAAGTACTTCTCAAGAATAGAGCTACTTTGTTTGCAAAGCATCGTCAGTATTTTGACAGTAAAAATGTCTTGAATCAAAGAGATGTAGCTTATCACACATGCTCATATATAAATTAAAAGTGAATTATAGAGGCCCTTCAAGGTACAGATCTTTGTAGCCTTCTTGAATGAGCGTCTCCTTCTCAATGAAGACTGGCTGCTCATATCGAGCCATATGACATTGCCTTGGAACGTCCATAAGCCTAATTTGACCCCACTTGATAGCTTAACGTGCACATGCATGCACATCAAAAGTTCTAAAGGCTGATTTCAGACACGTTTTGCCCTTTATGACATTTGCAGAGTCTGTGCCGATGATCTACACAAATAATCCGAAAGTTTGAGGGGTTTACAAAATAATCTTAATGCCAATGATTGAGTCGGAGCCCCCCCCCCCCGTTCTCGAAACATGTTTGATATTTATTCCTCTTATCGGCCCCGACAGAAACCCACAAAAGCCAATGAGAGCAAGCTGACCGGGAAGCGTCGCCAACCGAATATTGCGCACTTGTACAGCTGCGACTAAAAACAACAATACGTTTTCAACTCACCTCCAGCTCGTGCTGCAAAACGTATAAACCAATTCCGCCATGACTACATCTGTATGTTTTTTTCCCTTTTGTTCCTCCTTCATGTTTGTTTTTCTTCTGAAGTCACCTTTAATCACCTGTTACACACTCTAGTTCAGAAATTGGCTGTAAAGTGGCAACTACCATAGAAAAACTTAAGAAGAAGAAGAATCTCGAGTTTCTGTGAGACTCCAAGTCTCTGGAATGGCCGCTGTGAAATCGTATCTTACAAACGGAAAGTGTGTGGTCTGAATTTCTGGCCAAATTGTTCACTGTGTGTGTTACGGCCGTAACCGTCCCCTGTCCATGTTGGTGTGTATTGTGTCTCTATGTGTCTCTATCTCTGTGTCCGGTGGAGGCCTGGCAGATGCTCCTCCTCCTTCCTGGCTGGTGGTGGAAACAAGGATCCCGATTGGAGCGGCATCCACCCCAAGCCTCCAATCATCAGGAAGAGTCACCCAGGGCTGTGTAGGTCGTGGCAGCTGTGTATTGAACAGCTCGCCAATCCAGCTCTCTATTGACATTACGTCTGTTATTGAGAGATGCTATTTGCCGTTGTCTGAGGGTCAGACCATAATTGTGTATTTGAGAATTAATGTTGGACATTAGGAGCGGGGTGCTATTTTCATTTGTCTTTTGATTGTGAAGCAGTTGTGTTGTTCAATAAGGAATTATTTCCGTTATTAGGTTTGTGCAGCTCTTGTTAAGAGTCCTCTTTTTGTTATCTGTGTTTCTTTGATTTGAAATAGCTCCCTCCGGCCTGTTTTCTGTTAGTTCACGTTACCTGTGTTGTCATTACAATCGAAAACCTGAGTTTCAAAATAATCTAAACAACTTTAATTATGTTGCCTCCTCTTCCCTAGCGAGCTGGGTCTGTCAGTGTGCGTTCTGAAGATTATAAGATAAAAAGTCAGTTAAATCTGTTATTATGTCTGGGATCTGCCACGTTTTTTAAAATCGGTCAAGAGCTGAAAATCATCTAGTGTGCAGCCAGCTTAACATGCAATACATTACCATTATTACTACGCTATGAAGGAATATAACCATATAAGGCAGGAATGAAAGTAAAAAAAACAAATAAATAAATCAGTGCAGTAAAGGCATGCTGTCAATAGTGGAGGTTGTCTCACCTCCTACACTACCTCTGATGTTTAGAGCTGGTAAAGGTCACTGTTGTGCTAAACCAGTTTCTCTGTTTTCAGTAATATGTACTTAGTAGCCCGCCTGCACGGCTAAATAGAGCATATACATGTGGGTTGGCTATGCTAGCTGGCTTCCATAAATATAACAGTAAAAAGGGGCCTACCAAACATTAAACTTTGTAAAGGCCCAAACGGTTAAATAACTGGAAAGAAGTAAAAAATAAATAAAACTGTGTCACCATGACATGCTGCCGTCAGTATTTCAGTCCGACCTGAACTCTGAGCTGTAGTGTCCCTTGGATGTCAATCACTGAAAAACAGAACATTCCCATTAGCTTCGTGTGTTATGGGTCATTCAGATCTTAAGTCGTTATTAAAGCTGAACGTCAGCAGGTTAAATATTTAAAGTGGAATTTTAAAACAAAAAGAAACAAGGATTTAGAGTGAAAGCATAAAAGACATGTGTTACTGTCCAAATACCTCTGGATCTGACTGCTGTTACTCAATAGTTAATCAATAAAGCTGTGGCGGGCCTTCAAGTCGCCGCTCTTCCCCACAACCCCGGCTCCCACCCACTTCCACTTTACTGAAAGTGAATGAACCTTTTGTCAGGTCTGACAGACGGCCCTGCAGCACTGACAGCTCCCCCTGTCCTGTATTAGCCTAATTGTGAGAGGGTTCATCTATCAAGTAGCCTCGTAGTTGAACTGATGAGTGGTCGACAACAATCACAACAAGGTTTTTAGATTTGTAGGTTTAGCTCCAGACTCGTGCGTCAATATTAGGTAATAAAGAGGTAATAAAAAAACCAAAGGCACCGAAAATGTCTATTCAGGTGAAGAAATAACTTTCAGCCTGAATGCAGTGGGTGTGTTGTGATGCATGTGTGTGTGATGGAGCTTATTCTGGGATATAACATGTCATTGTTTATCTGGACAAAAGGCAAAAATCATTATTTTAGGAAATTAGCTGGCAGTTATTCAACCAAGCGAGCGATTTGCCTCCATTTGTCTGCTTTAATTGTGTTTGCTCCGTTTTATCCACTCTGTAAATGAGCCTGTTTGGACCTTCTCTCATAAGCTCATCACAAACTTTAGTGTGAGCTTTTCTCTCCATCTGGGGAATAAAGGAAAGGAAATATTTAACCTCCAGGTTTCTGGACACAAATCAAATTCCAGTTGTTTAAGTAGCTCCAGACTAAATATACAAATTAGAGGGAGATAATGTTCTACTTAATCTCACACTCAAAGATTTTAAGATGAACAATTCGTGGCCTCGTAGAGCTGCTGGCTGTGGACTGGTAGATAAAATTGCCCTGATTAGTCATAGACTGCACAGAGTTCAGTGTAAATTTTCATTGTTTCTGTTCCTTTGCTGCACTTTTATCAGCCAGTAGCAGGGGCGGATCCAGATGGGGGCACTGACCCCTACTGACATCTGATGGGTCCCTTAAGTGCCCCTGTCCTGTCCGTAGTCTTTAAAATAAAATTGTCATTCACTAACAATAAAACAATAAATATGACTTTGAACACTTAATTTGTTAAGAATTTAGGATTCAAATTCGACTCGAAACAGCGTCATTTACACCCTGTATTTAGCCTGATCTCCGCTCATGGAAGTAGCGATGCAACCGCACTGCACCCTGCACGTTGTGTGCGTGCGAACGCGGTGGCATGTGTGGAGGCATGTTATGTTTTTTTTTCTGCCGTTTTTTTTTACGTCTGAAGAAGAAGTCACCAGTTACTTCAATTGTATTGGATTTAGCCCCGAAACTCCTAAAGTGTTTTGTGGACTGTTGGTGTGGAATTTTCATTTTTTGGTGAACTATCCCTTTTAATGTTCACCTCACTGAATCAGGAATTGCGTATGGATGTTGGACATATAAATGGCCCCTCTGTGTATATTGTGGCCCCTTTATGGCCCCTGCTTTAGACGAATCCTAGATCCTCCTCCTGGCCTGTCGAGGTGACGTATCGTCAGCATGAAAGTTTGAGCTTAGGGTTTATTTTTAACCCTGAGTGATTGAGTTGATTCGCTGCAGATTCTTCTCGACTGAGCTGGCACCACCGCTGACACTTAAAAAAAAAAAAAAAAAAAAGGTGGCGGCTGGTGCATTGCTACTTTTCCTTTCTTTCACCATCTACCAAATGAGCTGTCTAAACCAGAGAGTCAAAGTGGAGCTGACGTGGAAACAGGCTGTAGGACACAGACAGAAAAGAAGATGTGGCTTTGCTGCCTGCTCACAGATTGAAGTGGCACAGATCCTCAGACGCTCCATAGTAAAATGGCAGTGAGGCAGTTGATTTGATTATGAGTCATTGGGCGAGATTTAAAAGCAAAGTTGATTGATCAGCTGGTGGGAGAGAGAGAGAGAGAGAGAAAGAGAGAAAGAGTCGGAGGAGAGCAGCTGACAGACCTGAGATCCCTCCTCCCTTCTCCTCCCTTCTCCTCCCTTCTCCTCCCTTCTCCTCCCTTCTCCTCCCTTCTCCTCCTCTCAGATGGGCTATGTTTCTTCATCCCTTTCTTTATTTTCCTCCATCACTTATTTCTATTATCTCATCCTTGTCTTTTTTCTACCCTTATCTAACCATCCTCTCTCTCTCTCTCTCTCTCTCTCTCTCTCTCTCTCTCTCTCTCTCTCTCTCTCTCTGTGTGTGTGTGACATAAATCACTGTGTGTGTTCCTTATTGATCAGAGCTGCTCCAACATGCAGGTCCAGTACAGGGGGGTTCTTGTTCTCTTTCTTGTTTTCTGTTAGCAGCAAACATGGAGCAGCAGCAGCAGCAGCAGCAGCGATGGTATTCAACGTGAAGAGCGTGTTGGCTTCGTCCGTTTGTGTCTCAGCTGCTTTAGGTTCAGCTGGACGCTGCTCAGTCTTGCATGCAGCAGCAACAGTTTCCTCCCTGGTCATGTTGGTGTGTTAGTGGGAGACCCTGCACCAGATCTCAGACAAACTGCAGAAACAAATTAGAAGTATTCAACTATTTATTATTACTATTATAATTTGTTACCTCCCTGGAAGTTATGTTTTCACCCCTGTCCATTACGACCCATGTTTATGCAAAAACTCCTGAATGGATTACTGTGAAGCTGGCTGAAGGATGTGGTATGGGTCAGGGAAGGTGCTGATTCGGATCACGGGACAGAATCAGGATTTTCTTTTTATCACTTTCTCTGAAGGTGTCTCTCAGGTGTTTTTCAACATTTTCGCCAGAGAATAATTAATGGGTGTTGATGAAAGAAATCAGTCATATTTATGGAAGTGTTTCCTAGTGTGTGATATTTAGTGCAGCTTGATTGGATTTAAGGACTGTTGGAGGTGAACTGAGTGACATTATATTAATGTGTTAATGGCTTCATTAATATTTACAGTAACAAGGATGTGAAATTGTTTTCTTGTATGTGACTGTGGCTGTTAAAATATATGAATGAATAACACAACACAACACAAAATAACACAACATAACACAACATAATCCTTTATAAGTCCCACAATGGCGAAATCTGCCATACAGCAGCAATCATGTAGTATGAACACAAAGAAATGTAAAATATAGAAAAAGATATTGAACATTTGTTAAATATTTGAAATTGCACCAATAGAAAATGAATATTGCACAGTGTGAGTGAGTGTGAGTCAGATAAATAAGTGTTCTACATGGTTCAGTCTTACAGCATCACGAAGGAAACACCTACGACTCCTTTAGATACTGTGGGTGTCTCAGTCTGTCACTGAAGGAGCTGCCCAGTGCTGTGATGGTGACGACCATGAGGAATTACTAGCAGCTTTTTCTGACTTCTTTCTGAAGGTAAAGAGCAACTTAGAAACACCAGATTCTTATTGTTATTCTTTTTAAATGAGCACCTGCGGCGTATCACGCTGATACCAGCTGGAAGAGATCAGGTGGTGTGTTCTGTCTCGTAAGAGGAGCACCTTTCACTCTGCTCCAGATGTTTTAAGACACACCCAAAAGTAGAGAATAAAAGGAGAAACTGTTTATAAGTCAACTTTTTATATTATTTAGGTCGTTGAAAATCCCATTTAAAAACAGAATGTAGTTGCACTTTAAGTGTTAAGTGTTTAAGTGTTTAAATCAGGAATCTTCTTTGTCATTTTACAGTCGCTACAGTGAAAGAAACCTGCCCGTCACTTCAGTCTTCACTCCTTTTCCCTGAGACAGCCTCATTGCTGTTCTGGATAATTGTACTGCACAAACTTCTCAAGCTCTGTTACTTTACATTATTAATGCTCATCACAGCCGGTTGTGCGAGCTGACATTGTGACGAGACATCATCTGATGCATATCTCGCTGATTAAAATGTCCTTTAGCTGAATATGCAGTGTAGGGAGATGGTCCTTTCAGGCCTGGTGAGGACTCCCTGCAGCGACTGTGAGATAAATCTAAAGCAGTGGGAGGGCTGACATTATGTGGGCATGAAGACGACACATCAGTGGTTTACCTTGAAACAGCGTGGTAATGAGCTGTAAACTGAAAGAAAGTGTCACATTTAAAGGAGAAACTGGTTGTGATGTAAATTACCGACATATGTTGATGCCATGTAATAAGACATCCTGGTTAAAAGGTTTAGACCAGCTGCCTCTTCAGCTTAATAATTGCAACAGAGAAAAAAAGAGTGTATGAAGGTTGAAGTTGATGCGTCCCCTGAAGCTGGCATCTCCTCCTCCGTTTATTACACAAAGTGCTTCTATTAAACCATCTCCCTTATCACACAACACTTGTGCAGAGATTTGATGTGCTGGATGGTGGAAGGGAAGATGAGGAGAAGAGAGGATAATTAGCAGCAGAGGCAGATCCCTGTGAATCCCCCTCTGTCGAGGGCAGAGTGCAGGTCTGGTCTGCACATGAGTGAATACCCACGAGAGTCTTTTGCATTGATGATTTTTTGAATTAATTTTTTTATTGCGTAAACCCGCTTTATATTTTGACATTCCAAAGAGATTTGGGAGTTGTGTGTTTGCTCATGTGTGACCCTCTGAAATCTGTGCTTACCCATATTTTACCGTCTCTGTGTAGATCTGTGGAAATGTTCTTCCAACCCTTGAACTGGCTGAACCCTTTTTTTAAATCTTGATTCATTTAAGAACAGTTGCAAAAGTGGTTGTTATATATAAATAAAATAATTGACTGCGTCTGGTTCTGCAAGTTTTTACTTCCAGTTAATGAGGTATTTTTCTCCACAGTCGCCAAAGTGCATTGTGGGAACTGTTGGGTTTCTCTATAATTTTAAAGTCTTGACCTTCTATGTAAAGTGCCTTTAGATAATATATATTATGATCTGGCACTACACAAATAAAATTGAATTGAACTTCACATTCTGCCTTAGATTCTGTGTCGTCATGAGATAAAAACTTCAGTTTAACAAGGCATTTGACTCCAGTTTAGCATTGCTCTCAGTGTACTTAGACACTGAGACACATAGATTGACTTACAGCTCGGGACGAAGACAACAAAATACTGAACAAATAACATAAATAAATGTAAATCCACATATTTGTTTGGGATCATCAATATTATTTTGGGATTTATGGATTATTGCAGCTGTTTTTCATCTGTAGTCCCTGAACAGATGTTACAAAGTCATCATCAGTGCGACACAACATAGAAATTGGATGACAAATTGGTGTGTGGCTGATCTTTATTTGTAATCTCTAGTGCCTGAATGTTGAGATTTCAAGAGCATCAAATGTAATTCAGAAGCAGACAAGGTCTTAACACAGACAATATCAAAGTACTGTTATTCGATAAATTCTAAAGACAACTGTTGGAGTGGATGAAGTGGAACTTGAGTTTGGCTACATCCATGCTACAATGTTTTTATTTTAAAGTGGCATTTTCAAACTAAAACTGTCTCTTGTGTTTTGGCTCCGAATCTGTTTTCATCCCTGTCCACACCAACACACCCGGAAACACATATCGCCTGACTGCTCACACACACTTGATATGTGTATGTCGGTGTAAACAGGAAGCACGTGGTTGTAAGTTGCAGAAAGAGCTATAGGCTACAAACAAGAAGGAGCAATGGCGATTAAAGTAAAATGCAGACAGGGTCAGCCAAGCCGAGGCTGGTGCCAGTTGTGATTGGGTCATGTGACAGGAGCCTGATGAATCAGCGAAGGTTGCAGCGTGACGGAAAAGACCCAATCAGCAAACGTGTGTGAGTGTTTACATCATCGTTTCCAAACATCTTTGTTTGCCCGTCCAGACCAAAACGCAGCCGCGCACTTTTCAAACTAAAACGGGGCCAGCAGCGATTCAAAACTTCTCAGTTTTAATGTCTCTAAAACTCTGGAGTGCAGTGTCTGTAGCAGAGTTAATGCATTTTTAAAAGAAAACTGGGTAGTATGGATGTAGCCGAGGACTAACAGCCTCGTGGGTTTATGTCAGACATAAAAGCTTGGGAACCACTGTGTGGGAAGATAACCGCATCTTTATGACTTCCAAATTCTGTAAATCCACAGGCATCGCATTCAGATTAACAGACTTTACAAAGCTGAAGTGTCCAAACAAAATGTGTGTGCCTCCTTGTTTTCAAATGTATTTCTATTTCAGGCAACTTGGACTTGATGTTGGTGTTGAACCCACTGAGGCTCCAGAGCGCCCACGCTAATTATTTACTAAATCTGTCAGACATTGTCTTACTCACTCTCTCTCTACTATCGTCCCTCCCCTCTCCCTTGTAAGCTTCCTCCGGACCTCCTCTACACTCGTATGTTACCTCGAGCAGGGCCGAGCTGATCCGAGCCGTGCTGAGCAAGCGGGTGGAGCGCGGGGGGGGGGTGACCAGAGCTTCCCTCTCTGCCACAGATTCCCCCATGCTTTGCTAATGGCACATCAGCAGCTGTCAATGGGCCCTGCACTGCGTCAGCTACTTTAATTGGCCTGCTTGGCTGTAGTCTGCAAAGCGCTCAGCAGAATTGAGTGAACACCACCCCCCCACCCCACACACACACACACACACACACACACACACACACACACGCACACACACTGCTTTCTCTATATCATTAGTATAATGCTCCAGTTTTCCCCGAGCTGCTGAGATATGTGGAGATTCCTCTGAGTGGGGGAAGGAGGAGGGGAGGAATGAGTCACCCGCCAGCGAGCGTCTTTTTTGTTTTTCAGTTAGTGGAGGCAGAGAGAGGGGTGCAGGGGCATGTTGTTCTCCTCTGTCTCTGCAATAGAAAACTGCTATTTCATGGGAACGAAACCTGAATTGATTTCTTATTGTGAACTAAACAAACCAAACGGCTGCATGAGCATCAAGTACAATCACAGTGAGTTCATACTGAATCACTGCCTCTACTATAGTCTACTGTGACCTCAAATGCAAAATACAATTTCTCAATTCATTTTCATTTCATCTATTCAAAAACATTATTTTTTCCCCAGCCATGTCCAAGACCTAAAAACCTAAAGACCTCTGGACTCTGGTGAGACAGTTGTGTGACCCGTGTGCCAGAAACCTTGATGTAGTTGAGGAATGTCGAACCTAATTCATTAATTGATTTTTTTTTAAAAAGGCCTCTTATCATATTCCAGCTTGCAACTACACCATCTTTAATATTTTTACAAAAACTATTTAATAACTTGTAGTTACCTTCATTCTTTTTCCCTTAGTATGAATAATCATGTGTTTTTGGCTTCTCTAACCCAGGAGGATTTGAGTTATAATACCGAGTCCCCATTTCTTTATTTGAGTTAGGATGCTAGAAAGATAAGAACCGGAGGAAAGTACATAATGTCTCAGCAAGAGAACACTCTGACTTCTTTGGAGACATCTTGAGGAGACACAACAATGGACGAGCCAAGGTTCAGATATTTGTCAGATTTGGTGATGGCAATACGACTGTATACTTGTTAACCTTCTGTCCGTCTGGTCTCCCTGATGCATCTGGTATTGATGGTACTTCTGCTGAAGATGTAATCCGTCTGTAGAAAAAACATAATTCCTTCCCCCTGCAAGATTTCCCCCATTGTTGGTTCATGACTGAAACACAACATATTGTTTTCTTATATGAGCTTCTATAATCTTCCTGACATCAACTTCTTGTGGTTTAACAAATACCGGGTGTTCTCTCCAATAAGTGATGGTGGAACCATATTTACACAGCTATAGTGTATCAGAACTTCTCAGGGTGTGTGTCAAGGTGAAAGTCTGAGCAAACATAGTCTGACTTTAACCCTGGAGGCTGCGTTTCACATTGTCCTCCCACCATCAGCTAAGACTGGATTATTTTAACCACGACATCCTGACCAGTAAAAACACTGGGCTGCAAAGCAGTGGACCTGGATCTGAGCAGCACTTTAAATAATGCTTCTTGATAAATCGTTGGTTGAAATAAACATCTGAATGTTTGCCCTCTGTTGGTCCCTGTGTAGAAATGTTAAAATGTATCATGAGCCCTGACCTTCCTTGTTATGCATGCCTGTCAATGTGCATGTACCCTGTTCATGTACATGTATTTTATCTCGAACCTTGCAATGGATGACAGGAGCTGCTAGTGTCCCATGGTGCATTCTGGCCCTGCGGCTCAGAGCAGGTTAAATCAACATGGTTATTCTGATTCATGTTGAAGGGAAACGATTCAGATCTGGATGTTACAAGATGATTTTTCATGTCTTTAATAAAAAGCTCCTTCAGTTTTATTTTCAATATATTTTAGAGGAAAATTAGCTCAAACTTTATTCTGCATGATCACACAAATTGCCATTTTGAGTGAAGTCTATAATTTTCTTTGACACATTTCCCATGTTGTCCCTTGTCAGATTTTGCTCTGTTACAGCCTTTGACATTAAAGCCACTTGAACAGATTATCGTCTGGATGTTTTTTTGCAGGCTGGCTGCAGCACCATGTCCTCGGCTCAAAGTGGCGATATATCAGGCTACCATCAGAGCGGTGAGTGGACAGCGCTGCACGTCACACACAGTTTCCAGCACAGCCCTGATCTCTGCATGAATCCCTGTGTCGATGAATGCTTGTCAGTTATGTTTTTTACCCACGCTGTTGGGTGTGTGTGTGTGTGTGTGTGTGTGTGTGTGTGTGTGTGTGTGTGTGTGTGTGTGTGTGTGTGTGTGTGTGTGTGTGTGTCTGTGTGTGTGTGTGTGTCTGTGTCTGCTCTCGGGTTTATTTGACAGCTGGTGTCGCCCTTAAACGCAAGATTTACAACTCCTCTGTCCTCATCTGTTGCTGAAGGCCGTCGGTGTTACAAAACATTTGGACTTGCCCCATAATTGACTTATCTCTGGTGTTTGAAAGTGGAGATAAAGCTGTCAGAGTGCCCCCACAGATGCAATTCATCTGGAGGAAGGCGGCTCAGTACGAGCCTCCTCTTCAATGTAACGTGAGAAACTCTGACGTTGAATTCAGAGCAGCGTTCCAATTTGTCTCTCAGGTTTTTTTCCAAACCATTATCTGATTGACATTACACTTTTTAAACCTGACGATCACCTAAAGCCACAACTCACTGCTAAATGAGGAGTCTCGACACAAGCGGCTGAGCTCAGTGACTGTGAGCTTGTTAAGACTCCTGCTGGTCTTGACATAAAAAGCCTTTTCTAAACAATCTTTACTGTGCTCAGTGATCAAACTCTGCCCATAAATACAGACACGGTTATGACGCCAAGCTGTAAGATGCATGTCGCTGATGAAATGGAAACGCATAAGGAGAGATGGCAGCTCGTTCTGTCTGTTTCAGTGGTGCGTAACCCGCCCGGCTGGGAGGTGGGCATCTACCTGGTGGGCTTCCTCGTGCTGCTGGGTGTGGCTGGGCTCAACATCTGGAAGCTGTGGAAGTCTGGCACCTTCCCCACGCCGTCGCCCTTCCCCAACTTCGACTATCGGTACCTGCAAGAGAAATATGGAACTTCCTTCTCAGAAGTCAGACAAAAGGTACGGGTACTTGTACCTTTTGTAAGATGTACTTACATAGAAATACACATATAGCTGTATGGACGAGGACAACAACAACAACAACAACAAAAGATGTTAAAGAAAGGTAAAAAGATGTGAAAAGAAAGTAGGAGAATATACAATATAGTAGAAAGACTAATGACCAACCCCATGAAATTATACACCATGAGTGTATGTACACAAGTCAACTGGGTCTGTATGTTGTCAGTGTTGTGCACAAAAGATGCCGTGTATGTCTAAAAGCAGGGAGCTGAGGGGTTTTGTGAAGTTGGGGTTTCATCACCTGGATCTGTGATGAACAGACATGTCTGCAAGGTCTTCTTTCTGAGGTGCAGCAGCTGGTTTGTGAAAGCTTCCTGTGGCTGAAGGTTCAAATTCACTTCAGCACCACCTTCAGAGTCTTGGCCCTCAATATCCGTAGGATATGATAACAAGTGTAAAATAAAGTAGTTTCAGAGACACGGAAACCGCGACATTACTTCAACAAAAGGACAATTTCATACAATTGAGGTAAAGCTAATAAGAAGAATTTATTTTCAGCTCTCCCAGCCATATGGAGCTCTATATAGAGTTTCAGCTGTCAATCATGACGTTTTATTCCGTTTTAATTGCGACCAATAACTAATTAAAACCAAACTTAGAAAAAATAGCACATAACGCTAATAATACTAACAAACCTCAAATGACAGAAACTGACTTTGTGAAAAATGTATTTGACATGTCCCCTCACATAGAGGAAGCAGGGTTTCTGACCTATGCTGCAGCCAACCATCAGGGGGCGGTCAAGATGTTTTGACCAACACTGTTCTGTTTTGTTAACTTGCTGCTTTCATTGTGTTGCTTTTGGCCAACACCTGATATACTCCACACCTACTCAGCACAAAGACACAACAAGATGGTGGACATAGTGCAGCATGTACAAGCTGAAGAGTCAGATTTTGCCCACGAGAGTCGGTACAGACCCAGATAAATGAGTTATTGCAGGTTTATTGTTAATAAAGAAGTGGCCTTGTTGAGCTCATAGTGCAGAACAGACAGCATTGACCTTACTGAACTTACTAATAAAACCAGCATATAAGTCAAATTGAAGTTTGAAGATGACAAGTTGTTTGCCTACTAAGTCCTACGTTTTAAACACATGGTAAAATGTTTTTGGAGCTGAGGAAAAAAAACCTCACTTGACTACATTTTAGTGTCTTGTTATGAAATGGTCTGAATTACAAAAATAACAACAACAAAAACAAAACCATTCAACCATGCAGCCTAACTTCTCACTGAAATATGATCCAGTTGCAGACAAGCAGAGAAGGTAACAGGAAGTTTTTGATTTCCACACCCCCCCTAACTTTAAAATGTTTTTTGGTCCAGAGAGTGGCGGCCAACAACCACCGGAGGACCTCCACCACCTCCAGCCGAAAACCCAGCCTGGCCCTCGGTGAAACCCCGGATTGCTTCAGGGACCTGGGCCACCTGGAGCTGATGAGCAGGGAGCTGGACCCGACCGGCATGGCCCAACTCAACCGCTCCATCTCCACCGACTCGCTCAGCTCCATCTCCTCCATCGCCAACAACTTCGGCCACGACTATACGGTGGGCCAGTTGGAGGTGACGCTGGAGTTTGAACCGCCCAGGCAGCCGGGCCAGGGGATGGGGATGCTCCACATCACCCTGCACCAGGGGAAGGACCTGCTGGAGAAGGAGGAGGGAGACTTCCCTGGCTGCTTCATCAGAGTCTCCCTGGGGCCAGAGGAGCAAAATGTGGGAGTCACACGGGTGAGGAGGTGGTTTTGTTCTTGTCTTTTTGTGTTTATATGTGATGTCTTCAAAATTATAAGAAAAAAAATCTGTAAGTAATACAATTGTTTCTCTTAGAAATTGACCTTAGAAATAGTCACAATCAAAAAATGACTTTCAACCACATTGATTCATCTGAATATGACACACGTTAGAAAATGTTTCCTGTGTTTCCTGGTGGATATAACCGTCCATGCATCAGTTATAAAGTTATATGGGTTATAAGTTAGTTATGGAATATAGGTAATAATAAGGTAAGGCACCCAATGGAGAGTTTGGCCACTCTATAGATCAGTGTTAGTTGGTATCAAGCATGTGTACAGTGACATACACATGCATGTGGGTGATACAACACAGATACCACACAGATTTCCGCCAATGGTTTTAAACTGTTACAGTGACGTGCAGATGGCGGTAACACACAAGTAATATTCACCAGCAGGATTTAGAGAGATATGAGAAGAAGAAGACTGCTGGTGTTTAAATAATCAGCTTTGCAAGTGTTTTATGTCGAAAATCAATTCAGCTCATTTGTTAGACCTCAAGGATTCACATAATGTATTGTGGTGGCAAACACTGAATGTAAAAGTAAGTTATGTTTGAATAAATATCCACAGGGCACCTTTAAAGGGAAGTTCCTCACAGCTGGACTGACACTGTCTGTGTCTTAGGGCTGCAACGTATCATATTTGGATTATTGTATTATAGTGACGATAAGAGTTGTATTGAAGTTGGTGCTGCCGTTGCAAGGAGCAGATCACTTTCTGTTATATCAACTTGATCATAACAGTATAAAGTGATTTTCACCAATAACACAGATAAAGAATCATAGGACCTGTTCAGATCACATGGGACAGATGTCTGAGTTTGGCTGTTAAGCACTAGCAACATGGCTAGAGCCGTAAATAACTCCTTTCTATGGTAAAGGCAAAGTAAAGCACCTGGTTGTGTAAATAAGTGGTTAGGTTTTGTTTTTTACAGATCTTACCGTCCCCATCAGTCTCCTTACCGTGCCTCTCCATGTGCCTGACGTCAGGGATGTGCATGAGATTGATCTTTGTCGATGTTCAACGACTAGTCCGGCAATTTAGTGATAAGCCAATTTAGTGAATGTCAAGTTCACTTTGGTTTTACCTTGGTTTCTAACACTCGCTGTCTCTCTTTTGCCAGGGTTCTTTTAATTTTGCCGGTTTCCACAGTTACTGTAGTTGTTCCACCCTGCGCCGTTTCTACAAACTGTGGAATGCTCCTGTTTTAGTTGCACAATGGCCTTTATTGTCCCATTATCTTTCTTGCAGGGTGGCAGACAGAAGTGCATAGAGAAATCGAAATCTTTTCAGTGTGGTTTAAAGTGGTGCACTGGCATTTGTCAAACCTGGAGCCAAAAAAGTGACAGTAGCCCTGAGCCCCAAAGGAAACAGAAAAACACTCACTTTTGAGAATCGGTTATTTGGACAAATGCCTCCAGCAGTTTATCTAATTGTCAAAATTGATCAACTAATAAATCTTAGCACCTTTCAGCACTGTATGTGTTTTTCTAAGCGTTACAGCATTTTTAAAGATAGATGGATTTATGTTAATGTCAAGTAAAGGCAATCCAATTTATACAGTGAATCTTCATATGAGGGACTTCCAACACATCCCCCATAGACAAGCAGACTTCCTATAGTGAAGGTGGAAACGAAAGAAACAGCTTCTCAGACAGGAAATCTGCAGTTAAGCCGTAGTGATTGAACTTCGACAAAAGGACTGAAGACAGTCGCGTCTGAAACATTCTCCCTCGTGGTGAAGCTTCGGCTCGATTGAACTGTGGTTAAGATTTTAGCCCTGGGTGAAGTTTCGACAGCGATACGTCCCGCGAGACTTGATCCTGCAGCTCGATGAGCCCAATCCTCTCCTGTCTGACACGAGAGCCTGTTTCATGTGGTTGAGCAGTGAGGCCCCCTGGGGGCTGAATGTACAAAGCGATGTAAATTTTGTTGAAGATTTTACCTTCATCTGGAGTGCATGTGATGAACTCTCAGTGGTTTGAGATGGAACATTTTAGGTTATAATGATCGGATGTGTTTTGTTCAAAGTTTAAAATGAGCAATGCTGCAGGACACAACATAGATGAGTTTAGATTAGATAATAGTGTTGGCTGATATAACGATATATTCACTATGAGACAGTTTCAGATTTTTCCTCCATAATATCCTGTTAATACCTCTGGATGTATAATTAGGCTCCGTGGACAGTTCTTCAAGTCAATGAACCACATACTGTGATGAAGTGCATTGATTTTTCTGGAATCTTATTTTCTGAATTTGTGAAAAACAGATATTTCTGTCTGTTTCTTATATAATATTTATCCCTGAAAATATGTGAGTATGTATATGTATATGTATATATATATATATATATATATATATATCAGTATATACATTCTGACATGTAGATATTTTGAAATTTAGGATGTTGCACACATTGAATGTGTGCAAAATAAGATAAAAGATGAACATAATCAAAATCAAAATACTCACTGGAACTGAGTTCATATTTCTTTATCTTCAGTTAAATATATTTTTTTAAACACTCAAGTTTAGAATAGCATTTTAATTATATTTTATTTTATTTACATTTGTTATTTTACTTTGGTATTAAAGAGCATCTTTTTAAAGCTAATATCTTTATTTTATTGCTCTGTAAATCAGTTTTAAACATTATTTATTGAGAATTTATCCATCTTCTAATTATTATTATTATAATTATTACGTAATGATTTACCAATCAAGTCCAAACATTAAAGTTACAATCTCATAACTTTTACAATAAAAAATGTATTTAAATTGAAAATGTACTTTCATTATTTTCATATGTGTTCTTATTTCTTTATCACGCATATCTTTTAAAGTTTTAAAAGATATAAAAGCTATTATCTTAATTGTTACATTTTCTACTGAACCAATTTCCTAAAGTGCTCTTCTGTACGGTGGAGTGACTGTGAGGAAAAGAACAGAGCGTCACTCCTCCATCTGCTCCACCTGCCGCTGGCCTCCTGCTCTCGGCTCCACGCTGCCAGAGCTTTCTCTGATTCCTGCCTGGCTGTGCTGTGGGTTGACGGCGCCTCGTGTGTGTGTGCCTGTCGCTTTGTACAGTTTGTGCAGGGCTGACAGGGACAGACACACACACTCATCGGGGCTCCGCTCACCTGAGCATGTTGATGGTAACACTGGGTGTAATAAGAAAGGGAAGCAGCCTCTCTCACTGGCTCTCTCTTTAATGCTGACGACCAAAGGAAATGCTTACATCAGCTCCACTCGCCCTGCTGGTCAAGCCAGCTTTTTTTTTTCTTTCCCTCTCTCTGCCTTTGTTTTCTTGTGCTCTCTCTCTCGCTCACTTTCACCCCCAGCTCCTCGGTTTTTTCCTTTCACTCACCTTTCCTTTCTCATTTTCACCCTCATCCCCTTTTCTTCCTTCTCATTTATTTGCTGTCACTGCTTCTTGATTTTGTTTTGCCTGTAATAATGCTCATGCCAGTCTTCATTCTCTCTGTCGCTGTCTCCTGTGGAAATCACGCTCCCATCTTCACACACATGCCATCCTCTCTCTCTCTCTCTCTCTCTCTCTCTCTCTCTCTCACTCTCTTTCTCTCTATTTTCATTGCCTCATTTTCACCACACACATCACCTTTGTTATCCCCCTGGCGATAGGGCGAATAATGAAGACAGACAGTCTCATATTATGGAAGGAGCGAGAGATACCTCTTTGGATGCTTTATATCTTCATGTACATACTGTATTTGCACAGCAGCAGCAGCAGCAGGGCCCTATACCGGATGCTGTAGGTGTTGGATGTATGATTGTGTTGATATTCAGACGTTTTATATGAGGTGCAAACCAAGGTCGGCCTCACACAGGCTCATTTGTGGATACTGTACTCTGAATTCACAACTCTCCTTCAGTTCAGGCAGATATTATTTTCCTATTCATCAATAACATCTTCCGGTGACCTTGCATCGCAGCAGCTTTTGTTCGTGTGTAAATTATCAGAAAGATTCCTCCTTGTATTTCACACTTCAAGAATATACACTGGTGTGAGAAAAAAAAAATGCTATTATTAAATCCTCTCCCCTCTACGCATGTACTAGTTGCCTGGTAACTTCCCTCCGCTTTGAAAGCCCCCCTGTTTCCACGTGGGCTTCAGCATCTGATGGTTGAACTCAGCATCAGACACCAAATTGGTGTTGGTCACTGTGGCTGAATAACTGAGTCTCTCACTTGTATCTGTAGGAGTCATGGTGTGCTCTGCTGGTCAAACTGCCGTCAGACTGGGGTTTTTTCATTGTAAAAATAGCAACAGTGACTTGTGACGTGATTCTGCTTGGTTTTGATGTGGGCTGCTGAAAAAAAACACACAAGATGTTACTTATGCCTCACAAATGAGGATATGGCAGGAAAAGTGAAGGAATAGTTTTGGGAATCCCAAATGCAAATATAATGAATGTACATATAACATATGTCTTCCCTGTTGTAGTTTCAAGCCATTTGGTCAATGATTCCAGGTTTTCAGCTAATACATCAAGCTTTGCTGTCATTGCAAAGAAGAAGCTCCAAAGACAGTTTGGCATCAAGCCTGAAAGTGCAAACGGTAGCTAAGTGCATTAGGGTGAGATGTGCACAGAATGAACACTGAGCCGATATGGAGTATATGTGCTATTAAATTGATGTAACTTTAATATTAGTTGGAACACTCTACGGATTTCCTCTGAGATACCTGACAATGACCGTCCATAGCACACACTGCCAAGAGTGTTATAGGGACTATTTCTTTAGGAGAGAGTAGTTCAGAACCAAAAAATATGAAAGTTCACCTTCACTGTTTGGGAATCGGCAGATTTTAACACCTCGAGCCACATGGAGTTAGGTGATATAGAATACTTTGTTGTTGTTTTTTTGGTAAAGTAGTTGAAGATGATACAGTACACATTTAATCGTACATTTGGTTTCAGGGCAGCGTCTTCTCCTCCTCTTTTTATTTTTTACATGTATTGTACTGTATGCTGTCAGCCCTGAGTGTAGGTTACACCGTAGGTATCCAAGCATCCTCTTCTCTCCACTTCGAAATGACCATTTCTTTTTTTTAAGTTGTCTTAAAAAACTACCTGCAGACCTGCTTTCTTTGGGGTCGTCTGTATGTGATACCTTGGTGATGGATTCATTCAGCCTGCTTGAACCAGAGGTTTTTCCACAGTTGAGTGAGTTATCATGTCATAAATAGAAAGTGTATTGTCCTTGTGTGGCTCTGAGTGAGTCAGGGAGAGGATGAGGAGAGGAGCATATGTTACAGCCTACACCACATCTTTTCTTAGAAACTTGTTTGATTCATCTCGAAAACAACAAGACATTTTGTGCTTGTGGTTTTGGTTCCTCTGTGTTTACGTTATGTGTTTTCGACCTATGAGGGCCTGGTCCAGCCATTGTTATGAATTACAGTCCAACATTTCTCTGCCTCCCACAGGTCCAGACCAATGCATTCACCGTGATTTTTGTCGAGCGCTTCTCCATCCCCATGGAATCGTCCAATTTGGATGAGTACAGCCTGCTATTCGCCGCGTTTGGCATCGACGCTGACGAGAGGAACATCAGCGCAGGAGTGGCAGATCTCAAGCTGTCAGACCTGGACCTGTCCATCAGACCCTTCAACGCGTGGCTCTACCTTCAAGATGTCAATAAGGTGAATTTCAATACTGACATGTGTCATAATGTGTAAGTTGATATGACACAAGGAAAGACAGAAGTATGGGTTTTAAAGTACGACCACGTCATTTGAACGTGTCTAAATGCTGTCTTCATTGCAATGTGTTGGAAGGCAAAGTGGTGTCTGAGACCCCCTGCTGGACATTCAGACAAACTACATGTCAGATAGAATAAATAGCGACAAGACTTACCTGCACAATGTAATGCAGAACTGATGTGATTGGTGATGACGTCAGTTATAATAAAAAGCCTATTTCATTGAAACACTTTTATGCTATCGGCATCGAAAAACGTGTGACAGGTATATAACACAGGTATATAAGATTGGAGGTTACCATGGTAACAATACTGAGTGATTTAAAAAAACGAATATGTAAGTTTAAAAAGTTTAACAAATTTCCCATGTATAAATATATATGTGTGTACACTGAACCTAAAATTTAAATATCAAGAATATTGACCAGTACAGGGAAGAGAGTGTGCCTCTGGAATAGTTATTGGCTTTTACCATGTTTAATTCTAATCAACTAAATGGGTCGAGCATATTTAAAAGGCTGTAACTTTGTTGATTGCCATTAACTGATGCACAGTAAAACAATAAAAGGTCCTTAAATCTAGCAATTATTATTTTTATATCCATATTTTCTCTTATAGTGATTAATTATCAATTGGATATTAAAATGGAATCAAACATGTTGAAAAGGTTTTAGATATTACATATGTTGGCCTCACGTTACATTTTAAATTATTGTCCCATTTAAAAATGTGCAGTTTCCCGGGATGTGATTGCTTTAGTTTAAATATTTCATCTGAATATACAGTATGTTAGCAGTATTTCACCTAAAAGCACTGAACTCTGATTGGTCAGACCCCTGCGAACACATGTCACTCATCCTGTGTTATATGACATGTGTTGCCGTGTTCTGCTTTGACTCCACAGGCTGTAGATGCAGTCGGCGAGATCCTCTTGTCTCTCAGCTATTTGCCCACAGCAGAGCGCCTCACTGTGGTTGTGGCCAAGTGCAAGAACCTAGTGTGGACCAACGGCAAGAACACAGCAGGTCAGGGACCTTCATCTGTTGGCTGTAGTGTATGTGTGTGTCTGTACTTTATTGGTCTATCTTATCTCCCTCAGTGTTTGAACTATGCACTGTACACATCTATCCGTCTCTCTGCCTTAAAATCTGTCGTTTCAAAGTGACTCATCTCACCACTGAACAAAACACGTATTGACTCAGTAATAACAGACTCGTAATGTCCACTCGGAGAAGATTCTCTTATTATTCAGAGAGGCAGATGGGATTCAATTGACTTGTTCATCACATTAAACGTCCACATAAGTGCCGCTTTAACATTGCACTGATAAAGGTCACTTACTGAAACAATGTCGTTATCATCCACTGAGCTAACAGCGTGTACAGGACTGTGCTTCTAATTGATCCCATCATAGTCTGTTGCACTGACTAAGAACTGTGTGAGGGGGTGTTGTATATTAACGTGTGTGTGTGTGTGTTTATGTTGGGTTTTAGAGGCCTGACACGCGGATGTAATCTTACCTTCACTCATTCTCATTGTCAGATCCGTTCGTCAAAGTTTATCTCCTGCAAGACGGCAGGAAGATCAGCAAGAAGAAGACGTCCACCAAAAGGGACGACACAAACCCCATCTTCAACGAAGCCATGATCTTCTCTGTGCCGTCCCTCGTCCTGCAGGTGACACTTCAGACTCTTGCTGAGGAAACGATGAGATGAAAACTGTTATATCCAAACAGGAGATTTATGTAAAAGAAAATGATAAGAGAGATGAAATGTGATACATGTGTGATTAAATAACCCTAACCCTTAAAGCTCCTACAAGGAACTTTTCATTTTGGTCGATTGTGGTGCCTCTGTGGACAAAAGCAGTAGTGTTTCCGCTTAACTTGTTTTTACCATACTTGGCTGCAGTATGGGAAAAAAACCACTCCCAGTTGTAACCTTATCTGACCAAAACACATGTGGGAGCGCACACACAAAATACTCAACATATTCATATAAAGATACAGAAAATATGAACCCATTCGTCAGAAAAGACAATCTTCTAACAATATTAGAACTGGTTCAACATAATCATTGAATTTTAAACACCGGTACTAGAAACCCATCCATCCTCTTATAGTGGGTAAATGGAACATCCCACCTGAGAGTCGTTCAATGTATAAGGGCCTAAAGTTGGCTGGAATATCAAACCACATCATTACACAACAGGATGCATAGTGATGAGGTAATGTATCCTAATTCTCATTCTGATCTCATGCATCTTGTTTGTAAGAGACAAGGCAAGGAACAGACTTGAGAGCCTGAACATGGGCATTTCCAGCCTGAATTCAGTAAATCGTTGCAGCAGTATCTCTAGCCACAGTACTTATACTACTAAAGCAACAAAAAGAACATAAACAGGAAACAGATCCCATCAGCTTCACTCTCAGCGAGGCTAAAAGAGTCATTAAAAGCTTCCTGTTGTGTAACATGTGCTTTGCAAAGTCTTTAGAAAATGAGCCAAACATTATCAAATTAAATGTCAATAAAATGTGATGTGATTAAAACAGATGTGCGCTTGCTGCTGACAATTATAACATCTTTAATGGATAGAATGATTTTACAATATCTACAATTATAAATACTCACACCTCTGTTCAGGTCTTATTTTTATTGGACTAAACCTAAATATTGTAAAAGTATTGGGTGTTTTCTATGTTTATGTGTACTAGTCTCTTGTGGCCTCACAAAAGATTTCCTGGTTAGAGTTTTGAGCTAAATGTCAGTGTCACACAGTGTTTACATGCTGATGGAGGTATAATGTTCACCATGTTCAGCATATTGATTTAGCATGAAGCTGACTGGACTGTTTTACAGGTAATTGGTCATAATGAAAACTATTTAAGGGATAAGGGATCACTTAAGTTATTAAAAATTACCAGTGGTGGATTTTTCTAAATCTGGGGCCATAAAGGGGCCAATTATATGTCATGGGGAACTTGGGGGGGTCAATCAGATTTCAGTTGGGGTCAATGCCCCCCTGGCCCCACCCCTGGATCCGCCCCTGCCATTCATCCTCAGGGGAAATGAACGTGTGTTTACCAAATGTCACAGCAATCCAGTAGCTGACTGACTTCAAGACTGACAATACCATCCCTAGAATAATATTAAAAAAATAACAATGACAAACTCATTAAAATCTTCCTGCAGTATAACATGTGCCCCTTAAAGACTTCGATTAATTTATAAAAATGTTTAAAGCACAAAAAAATGTAATTGCTCTGACACTTTTTTTTGGAAAATGAGCCAAACAGTAATAAAATTAAATGTTGTGAATAAGAAGGTGATGAGGTTAAAATGCCAAAGCAGTAAAAGCAGCAAATGCTGTTATTGCTCATGTCCATTTAACTGATTCCCTGCTGTAAAAAAGGATGCTGAGTCATGCTTACATAGCAGGTTGTGTAACCATGTTGTGCTGTTTGCAGGAGCTGTCGCTGAGGGTGACGGTGGCCGAGTCCACAGACGACGGTCGGGGGGAGAACCTGGGTCACGTGATCATCGGTCCTGAGGCCAGCGGGATGGGGATCACCCACTGGAACCAGATGCTGGCCACTCTGAGGAAACCCGTGTCCATGTGGCACCCCCTGCGCAGGATCTAGTCCCCATCTGCCCTTTTACACACCAGACCTGTTTCAAGTTAAAACACTCGCTTCTTCATCGTCTCCCCCCCTCATGCGGTGCCCTGCTCGAATCTGTGTCGGGAGATAAGAGTTTATTCTGTGGCCCACAGGAGAATACTGTGTGTGGCTTATGTCTCTCTTGTGGCGTTTTTTCTGATATGTAAGAAGTTGGAGTAAACACCTTACATTCATATAAAGGGGGGGAAGCTGAAAAGCAAGTGTTTGACCCTGAACTGGGTGTATCTGGGTGCATAGGGATCAATTATACATTTAAATCCTGTCTTTATTATTTGGCTTCATCCTGGCTCAGATGCACTATGGCAGAGGGTGGTGTTTGGCAGGGAGAAGTCAACCCAAACTAATCCTGTACTCCCTACATTAGCAAGTCCCCCCTTTGGTTTGAGAACTGGCCTGAATCCCCCATTCATTCTTAAATATCTCGATCAGAAACGTCAGTGTGGAGTTTAATGGCGAGTTCTAATTCAGAAAAAGGTGACCACGCCATACGCCCTACCCCCTCCACCCTCCTCTCTGCATGGTGCCTACTCTGGTTGTAGCCTATTATAGTTGTCTAGAGAATGAACGGCCGGACGGGAGGGGGGGAGATTGCTTCTCTTTCAGGAAAACTCTCATTTATCTTTTTCGAACCAAGTCATCGATTGGGGCCTGCTCGATGGAGTCCGCTCTATTGGATGTGGTTTGTGTTTGTGTCAACAGTGAGACCGACAAACAGCAGAGGTTTTTGGTATGTTCAGTATTTATTGTGCTTTTAAAAAAATGAAAATAAAAAAAATCTAAATCCAGGTACTCTTATCCAGGTAAAATTATTGTAATTTGTAGCAGTTGTTACAGGGTGGCCAAATCAGATGTACTCAACATATAAATTTCACTTCACATTTGTTCTATTTTTAACCACACTTATGGCAATACTAGTTGCAGAAGCATATTTAACAGTGTAAATAGTACAACAGTCTTCATCATTGCCATTTTCTCCCCTAAATTCTGGGTGCAAGTCATGTTTTTTCATACAATCACACATTCATGAAGTTAATTTACACAACACTGTAATTAACACCAGTATTGTTGCTGATCAATAATGTATTATGATTAAAACACCTCTGGGAATTTAACTTGTGATGTAAAGTATACTAACCCCTTTAAACAGGTTTTAATTTATTTAATGTCAGAGGAAAACACCTTGATAGCTTTTGTCGTAACACCACCTGCAAGCGTTGGTGATTCCTAGGTGAGTGCGGAGCTGGAGCCACTTGGCAGCTTTCAGTTCGAATGGTAATGTGGATTAAAGGTTTTTTTGGGGTTAAAATTTAAGTCTTGTGAAAGTCAGAACATCAAGGTGGATTTTTATCTGTCAGAGACATTCTCTAAAACATTGTGCAATAGTGCTGTTTTGTTGTAACTCTCTGAATGTGAATTATCATGTGGAATATCTGCTAACTCTAAAAGCATCGTCAGCCTCATGCATTGTTTCGACTTTTTTCTTCCAGCAGAACCCACTTCACATTTTTTGGTCGAGCTGCGACCACGTTCCTCACTGTTCAAAAACAACAAACCTGTGGTCATAGAACAGACAATATTTCCTATTGTGCCAAATAATAAAGCAATATTTTCATTTTACAATCTGCATTTGCATTCAACCCAACAGAGCTGTAGCCTACATCAGACCATGCATGAAATTATTTAGCACTTGATGTGAATGTGCCTCAAGAATTCAGTGTATTGTGTGAATGCTGTTTGAAATAAAAGCAGTTCAGCCGTAACACTGACCACTTGTTTATCTTTATTGTAACCTGAGAGGGGGCTAAAAGAAAGATGTCTCACTCTGTCCTTATTTATTCTGTGCCAAAAATGTGTTCTCATATACCATATAACACTATTGTTGTTGTGATATATGGTATATATTTTTAAATATCATCTGTGAAATGCTGTAAGTTCATTTCACATCACAAGCATTGAACCCAGCCCAGTTATACACAGCTGCTCCTATAGAGGCTAGGGATATTTTGATTGAAATGTAATGTGGAGAAAGTATTAATTGAAGCATTTAAAGTGTCACCTTGATTTCAAATTTGTGGCAAATAGGAAGATTTTGTAAAACGTGTAGACAATTGGTCACTCTAAATTACAGCTTGGAATACAGGTAGAAATACGATGACTTGAAATTTATTTTCTAAATTGTTACCCACCTTTGTAGTCAGTAAGTGGCTGTCTACTGTATAAAATACCAAGGTATCTGCAGGTAAATGTGTTCATCTTTACTTAAGCATGTGTTCATAAACACATCAGATGAGCAGACATTACAGCGGTCCTCTGAGGTTAATAAATGATTTAACATATAATGAGAATAAGCTGCAATTGAAAGTTCATTATTGATCTCTGCAACAGGAGTTGACAAAACAATCTCACCACAAGATCCATTTAATAGCTGTTTGTGAACTCTCTCTCAGATAACATGATCTGTTCTTTTCTTTCAGTAAATCTTCATACAATATGACGATAAGATTGTACATCACTGCATCAGTTTAATCTAAAATACAATAAACTACAGGAATAATGTAATGCTGTAAAGCATATAAACCACAATGAAGGCTACTATTGTAGCTACTGTTACAGAACAGGGAAACATGGAAATTATAATCAAATGCATGGTAATTCCATGTTGTCCCCTTTCTCTTTCCACCACTAACAGTTTGAACTTCAAGACTCAAGGCTTGATTAGCAACCAGGTAAAGCAGGCCCCAGCAGCCCCCAGCTTACTTTATAATAACAAAAATGTGCATACTATGTGTAATTCAACGCAAAAAATACTTTAGAAAGTGGCATCAATTAATATAAACTATAACCGGTTTTCCAGCTTGTGTCCCCAGTCTCAAAGGGGAACTCTGCATCAAAACCTACTTTTAACATTACATTACATTACATTTCATTTAGCTGATGCTTTTATCCAAAGCGACTTACAAAAAGTGCATTCAACCATTAGGGTACAAACCTAGAACAACAAGAATCAAGAAAGTACAATTTTCTTCAAGAAAGCCAAACTACAAAGTGCTACAAGTAAGTGCTATTTAAGTGCTACTAAGTTTTTTGTTTAAATTAAAGGTTTTTTTTATTCAAGGTATAGTTGGAAGAGATGTGTTTTTAGTTTGCGGCGGAAGATGTGTAGACTTTCTGCTGTCCTGATGTCGTTGGGGAGCTCATTCCACCATTTAGGAGCCGGGACAGCAAACAGTCGTGATTTTGTTGAGTGTTTAGCTCGCAGCGAGGGAGCTAAACGGATAAGGTCCAGTCTACATCCATGAGATGATCCGTTCTCAGCACGGTACGCAGGTACTAATGTTTTGAAACGGATGCGGGCAGCCACTGGTAACCAGTGAAGGGATCAGAGGAGCGGAGTAGTGTGAGTTGGGAAGGTTAAAGACCAGTCGAGCTGCTGCATTCTGGATGAAGCTGCAGAGGTTGGATGACACTAACAGGTAGACCTGCCAGGAGAGAGTTACAATAGTCTAAGCGTGAGATGACCAGAGCCTGGACCAGAACCTGCGCCGCCTTCTGAGTGAGAAGGGGACAATCTACTTTTTTGTACTGAACTCAGTTGTGTAAAGTTGGAAAGTTGGAAAAACAAGCAAAACTACAACCCTTTAAGAAACATGTGAATTTGTGTTTCTATACAGAAGAGATGTAAAACATACAGATTATTTAACAGGGCTATTCAAACTCTAAACCAAAGCATGTTTACTGCATCACGTACAAACAAATGACGATATTTGATATGGTGCCCCCCCCATATCTCTCTCTCTCTCTCTCTCTCTCTCTCTCTCTCTCTCTCTCGCTCTCTCACCTCAAAAATAGGTCAACTTGCTCCCCTCAGCCAATCAGAGGAGAGGGACGCCAGTGTGAGGGAGGGGCCACATCGACCAAAGTCGTCGGGATAAAAAACGATAACGACTTTTTCTTCGACACCGTTTGACTCTCAGTGTTTGTCTGTAACGTCCAGGGGCGCTGATCTGTCGACATGGCGGAGAACAGAGAGAAATCCACGGACCAGATGAAGATGTGGCAGCACGGCAGAGGCCAGCGGGTCTGTATTTACCCGGGGTTTGACGAGGAGCTGGGGCTGCGCCGCGCTGCCTCTCTCCGGGGGGACTGGGGGAGACTCGGGTCGTTTGGGGTGAAGCAGCTAACAGCCGGGAACCTGCAGCTAGCTTGTTTTCATAGCACTAGCTAACCTGTAAACAGCTGTTTGCTAACGTTACGGGCTAATTGAGCCTCCTATATAAACCCACGAGTAACCACTGAGTGTTTTACAGTTAATTATTAAACAGCGAAAGTGACCTTAAGCCCAGAGTGTAGAAGATATGAAGTGGGTCAGTGTCCAGCAGCTGAACTTCGACCCTGTTTGTTATATAAGCAGAGCTCCGCACAGAAAACCTGGAAATCCCACTTAGTAAAGACACTGCAACCACTCTGTGATGACTTGCTACTTATCTCTGTGTTGTATTGTTGCAGCTGCCTGAATGTTGTTGCGACACTCATGCACACGGTGCAACTTCCCAGAATGGTTTACAGCTGTAAGGTCATAGAATAATAACAATTATCATCATTGATTTGGTGGATCCAGTTATTACATGATTCTCAGTGTCTGTCAGTGTCGTGCCACATGAAATGTGTTTGCTTCCATTTTGTTTCAAAAGTTTCAAAAGCAATCAAAAACGATTCTGTCAGCCAACTCATCTTCTTTGCCAACTTACTGTCTCTGCAGTAGGAATAAAGGAAGTTCCCCGACAGCTCCATCTTCTCACATGTGAATTTGATGCATCATTTGTGTTTTGTTGTAGTTTAATGTATGTGTTTTTACTTTGAAAATACAGGATCCACCACTGGCACACTAAATCAAATTGATCAGAAAATAATCAACAGAATTATTAATAAAATAAGTATTGGCAGTCTTTACTATTACTTAGACATAATGATCTGCTTGCAGCATGACTTGAAATGTAGATTGTCATACATACATACATGCATGTAACTCATCTAACATGCATCTTTGGTACATGAATGTGTTTGTTTTACAGAGGCCAGACACACTGACTACAGGAGCTGGTCATCCTGTTGGAGACAAGCTGAACCTGCAGACTGCAGGACCTAGGGGCCCCCTGCTGGTCCAAGATGTGGTCTTCACCGATGAGATGGCGCACTTTGACAGGGAGAGAATCCCAGAAAGAGTGGTGCACGCCAAGGGTGCAGGTGAGTGTTGAACCCGGATCAGTTACTTCCCTGCAGCCTGCTCTGTGTCATATCTGTGGTTGGTTGACGTTGCACAATAAAGGAACTGTTGTAATATTTTGTATTTTCACATAACTGGCACATTTCATATTCATATCCTGATTGTTCCCCTATTACAAAAATGATACTGTGGCTTATTCCATATCCTCCTTAAGGAAACTGTAAATATGTCCTCTTACAGGATAAATAAACATTAGCATAAAAGCTAATGTAAATAACAATACACAGTATTGAGAGGCCAAATTTTGTGTATTATATATATATATATATATTTTTTTTTTTTTTTTTAATTATTGGGTCTGTTTCTTTTTATTATTTTTCAAACTACAAAAAAAGATTATTAATAATATAATTATTATTATTGTTATTATTACTATGTAGGGAAGACATAATAAACTTGTTACAGAAGAAACCAAACTTGTTCAGTGTTCACTACTGGTTTTGATATTCAGTGGTTCCTATTTTGTGCGGTAATGTAATCTTTGTGATATCAAATAATTTAAATCAAATTCTACTGCATATAACATATGTCACATGATGGGGAGACCCAGACATTTTGTCTTTTTGGCTATGGTTTCACTTTTTTGTTCGAATACTTGAAATAATGCCATACTAAGCACTATTTGCCATCGCAGCATTGTTCCACATGCTGCGATGGTCATGATCCATTCATATTCTGCACCTCAAACTTAGAGACTTGTAAGACTGAGAAAAGTTTGATCTGGAATGGCACAGTCGAGCACAAACCTCCGCCAAGGCCACACAGGTCAACACACGTCTGTACGGTTCTTAGAATAGAAACAAAAAAGGAAATCTGCACCAAATTGTACAGACTCCTAGATCTCAAAATCCTTGGGAAATCCTATGAAATGACACTGATGCAACGACATTAACCCTCCAGAGTTAACAGAACTAACTAACCATAAAGTAGGCAAAAGGCAAATGAGGGTAATTCTTGTTTGTGGATTAGCTCCAGTCAAATACTAATCTATTCAAGCTTTTTCAGATCAAGGTCACTCACATTTATTTTGTTGGAGGGACCCATTCTTTCCAGTGCCTGATAAAACACCCAAGTCTGAGAAGTCGGCCACAAATATTTGACACCAGACTTGTCTTTGCTGATAAAGACATGTCTTTTTGTTTTTCCTCCATGATGCAGGGGCGTTTGGTTACTTGGAGGTGACTCATGACATTACCCGCTACTCCAAGGCCAAGGTGTTTGAGCATGTCGGAAAGACGACACCTATCGCTATCCGCTTCTCCACTGTCGGTAAGAATAACCTTCATTGTGTTTCAGCATGATTCACTGCGAAGTCATTGTTTATTGGGAGTTACATTTCCCTCGAAAATATCAAAAACACATATTTTGTATTCTTTTTTAAAGATAGGATAGTTTTATGGCCTCAAACATTGTCATGTTTCCCACTTCCTAACTTCTTTAAAATCCCATCTTACAACTTTTCTCTTTTTGGAAGCTTTTAAGAATGTTTGATATGCATTTATTTATACTGTTTTTAATGGGGGGTTTTTTTGTTTTAGTAATTTTTACTGTTTCTTATCTTATGTGGCCAACACCCTTTTATTCAACTGCCATGTCTGGTTTTGTTGTTAAGCACACATTTTTGAGGAAATTGCTATATAATAAAGTTTATTATCTTATCATTACTATTACTGTCAAATTTATGCCGAAAACATAGAACTATTTCTTTTTCATTGTAGAAGTGGATTGGAAAATGCTACTCTATTTTACTTATTTCAGTTGTGCCTTATTTATTCATTTAGCTTTATATCAGTGATGCAAACAAATTGGCTTAACACAGTGGTCCTCCTATGGTGTATTAACTTCATATTTGTCTGCTGTCATAAGGTTATAATGTTCAGACCTTCTCTATAAAATTATATAATAGAAATGTGATATTTACTTCTCCAAGATCATATCATTGTTTTTATCAGCTCTAAATTACTTTTTGAATAGGAAATGTGAAAGGATGAAAAAAGGCATGTATTTTGATATACTGCATATGTGTGTGAGTGACTATTGTAAGGGTATTTTGGAAAAAATCAGTTCTCCATTCTTACATGCCTTTCTGTTGACTGGTTCTAGAGAGGTTGTGTATGTATGAGAACAGTGTGCAACTGAGGGCAAAGATGCGAGGAGAGGGGTGTGTGACATCGTGAGCCCGTCGGCTTTATGAAGCATTGAGATGTAGAAAGTAGGTTATTTGAAATGTAAACATGTGGTTAACTGCGTAAATATCCATGTATACACAGGGAGTGCACACACACACACTCTTCTCAGCTGCCTTCACCTTGTCACCTCCCTATTTTCTTTGTTTTACTTTAGCTGGGGAGTCGGGATCAGCAGATACAGTGCGAGACCCCCGAGGCTTTGCCATCAAGTTTTACACTGAGGAGGGCAACTGGGACCTGACAGGCAACAACACCCCAATTTTCTTCATCAGAGACGCCCTCCTGGTGAGTGGGTGGAGGGGATGTACGAGATAGAAAATCATTTGCTTTCACTCAGTATTTTTCATCATTTTAATTAAAAAACAAAAGTATTTAAACCAAACCTGTAATCCCAACTGTAGCTTGAATATGATCTGAAACATGATGATGTATGTATCAAGTGTAAAATACACCATGCTGACCTTGGGCCTTTTACCACTTACAGTTCCCGTCCTTCATCCACTCCCAGAAGCGCAACCCCCAAACCCACATGAAAGACCCTGACATGGTGTGGGACTTCTGGAGCCTGAGGCCTGAGAGTCTGCATCAGGTAACTGCTTCCTGAGCATGAGACTGTTCTTGAAGACAACAAGGGAATATATATATATATGACATTATATCGTCCTCTCTCCTCTGTGCAGGTGACTTTCCTGTTCAGTGATCGAGGTTTGCCCGATGGCCATCGTCACATGAACGGCTACGGCTCACACGCTTTCAAACTGGTCAATGCTGATGGAGAGGTTGTCTACTGCAAGTTCCACTTCAAGGTCAGTTTGAGTTTAACTTTATAGAGATTCTGCCTCCTGAGATTGTCATTGCTTACTTATGTTTCATGTCATGTTTTTTAGACTGATCAAGGAATTAAGAATCTGTTGGTGGAGGAGGCAGACCGCCTGGCATCCACCAACCCAGATTATGCTATTGGAGACCTGTTTAATGCCATCGCCAATGACAACTTCCCATCCTGGACCTTCTACATCCAGGTTATGACCTTTGAGGAGGCTGAGAAGTTTGAGTTCAATCCCTTCGATCTTACTAAGGTACTACGTCCTCCACAGCAGAACAATCGGAGTTAAAGTTATAAAGACCTGTGGTTGTAAAAATACACCAATTTCAATCACATTTTAACCTGTCACAGAGCACTTTAATGTGTTTCTTTCGTGCAACTGTTGACCGGGGTTGCTGCAGTAAATGGTAATATCGGTGTTACACGTTGTCACAATGTTTGCTTACATGAAAAAAACTTCCCTGTGTGTGTCACTTTTCAGATTTGGTCGCATAAAGAATTCCCCTTGATCCCCGTGGGAAAATTGGTTCTCAACAGGAACCCAGTCAACTACTTCGCAGAGGTGGAGCAGCTGGCCTTCGACCCCAGTAACATGCCACCAGGCATTGAAGCAAGCCCCGACAAGATGCTGCAGGTAACGCCACGACCGGCGTCTTCTCTTCTCAGATTGGTCTGGAAAAAAAGTAAATACAGTAAAAACAGTCTACAAAAACCATAGTTTGCTGCCATTATATAACCAAACTATGTATTCATAGCAAAAAATATACAGTGGCCCCTAAGTGCAAAAACACAACAGCAAATCACAAAACACAATGTAACTTCTAATGGAAAGGGTAGGTACCTACTATCGAAAAGGCTCGTAGCTGATTGGACGGATGCTCTGTCTGTCTTTTTAACATGAGAGAAATGCCGACAAAATGTGTTTTCTCATTAAATGTTGTGTTTTCTCATTTGATTACAAACAAATTCCTTAAAGTATTAATAATTGGCATCCTTTTTTATTTGTTGTTTGAACCAGGAGGAAACATTTACCATCTTTTGTACATCATATCCGTCCAGTATATGTCACATCCTAACAATGCTTGATCATGGAGAACACCTGAAATCAACAAGTTAAACTGGTTTTGTAACTTTTGGTGTCATGTTCCCGTGGGTGTTCAGCCATCTCGGTGTGACTATACTCTAGGTCAGATGTTTTCATTCACTTAGCAGAACTAAAGCTTGACTGAAAGTTTGTGAGTAAACTACTCAAAACCTAGCTAAGCTTGCTTCATACTCCATATACCTGATAAGCTTCAGAAACTTGAGATTGGACATTCACTTCTTACTGTAAATTTGTCAAATCTGAGAAAGTAAGAAACCAACCTTCGACAGAACCTCTCTTGCTTTTTCATTTGTTACACAACTATTTGTGTCTCTTTTCCACATGAGTGTGCAGCAATTTCTCCATTTTCAAATGTCTTTAGTGAAAACTGACGCCACCTAGTGTGGCAGTTTGGAATATCTATGAATACTTTTCGTTCTGATGGACCATAAACCAGCCTTTGGTGTACACTGCTTGTTTAACAGCACAGAGACCTCAGTAAAACACTGCTTTGTCTTCTCCCATGCCTGTTTCCAGGGTCGTCTCTTCTCTTACCCGGACACACACCGACATCGGCTGGGAGCCAACTACCTGCAGATCCCCGTCAACTGTCCCTTCAAGACACGTGTGACCAACTACCAGCGTGACGGCCCAATGTGTATGTTTGACAACCAAGGTAAGTCCCACCTGTGTGTCTTTTTTGTAGAGGTAATAATTACGAGAATGGACAAATGTGTATACCTACATCCGTGATTGGAGTCTTCGGAGGTTTTGGTGAAATAATATGTCAGCTAGTTTTAGATGTAGACACAGTCTTAGTCCTGAGATAAAACAAAAGTCCCTATTCATTTTAATAATATTTGGTCAACTTTCACTCTGTTTTTAAACATTTTAGTCTTGTCTCGAATATATTTACTAAAGAACTAGAGAGCTAACTGCTGCCCAACAGACTTAGTTCAAGGATTAAATAATCTTCTACATTATACTGTATGCTGTGCATTTTAATAACCAGTAGATTTCGTTAATGTACTTCATTTTACTGTCCCACACCCATTCTCCTGAAATATGTAGGGATGTCACGATACCAAACATTTACTAGTTGATACCGATACCCAATTTGATACCACAACACAAAACGAAACAATAAATCACACAGTCCTTTTTAAAATATTTAAAAACACACACACACACACGCACACACACACCTCTATATACTCGAGTGCAAGGCTCCAACCCCTCACCCCCGCACACTCCTCTCAAAAAAAATGTTGTCGTCTCAGTACTTTGCAGTGTTCAACCCTCAGCAAGACCTTTTTTCTTCCACCTGACTCACTGGTGCTTGGTCTGTCTGGCCTCTAGGTGGCGCTCCAAACTACTATCCCAACAGCTTCAGTGCCCCAGAGACCCAGCTTCACTGTGTGGAGTGCAAGTTTAAGGTGTCTCCAGATGTGGAGCGGTTCAACAGTGGTGACGAAGATAATGTTACACAGGTAAACGTACTGTCACAATTTTATGGGCATGTCTTCTGTGTCCAAGCGATTTGAGCACACAAGAGTTCAATCAGTGAGTGTTCTTGATTTAAGTAATACATACACTTATACACACACGCTCACCCAGAGGAACAGAGCTTTACATAGACCAGGACAGGAAGAGCTGCTTTGAATCTTTTGACTTGTCATTACGAACAGTATAGTGGCAGGGCACTGAATGGTTAGTTGAAATAGAGCATAATAATATGTTTAGGTTTATAAACTGCTATTCCTGTATGAAGGGCACCAAAATAATATATAATAAACCCAAAATTTGATGCGATCCTCTTTCCTCCGTTTCTGAGTGTCTTTGTGTTTTTTATTTCAGGTTCGCACCTTCTACACCCAGGTGCTGAATGAAGAGGAGCGTCAGAGACTTTGCCAGAACATGGCCGGGGCCCTGAAGGGAGCCCAGCAGTTCATCCAGCACCGCATGGTGAGTGCGTCAACTGTAGTGACCACAGTCTGCCTCACCTTATTGTTGTTCATGATACTGCTTTTATAAATCTAAAAAACAAATAGTTTGTTTAGTTGAGCACCAATAACAATTTTCTTAAAACAGATAATCCACTCTTTAAATCACATTAATTGAACAAATGTATTTTAAAAACTAATAGTTGATGGTGGTCTTTGGTTTGATATGTTTTCAGGGCCTTTTTAAGTGTCATTGTCTGGTTCTTCCTGCAGGTGGAGAACTTGAAGGCCGTCTATCCAGACTATGGAAACAGGGTTCAGACTCTTCTCAACAAGCACAATGCAGAGGCTGAGAAGGTAAACGCAGGTTTATGATTCACTGTTAAGTTGAACTCAAGATTAGGAATCTTGACAAAATTTGGAAGAGTTATTCGTGATCCCCAGAGAATGCAGTTAGTTAGTATTTAGCTCAGAGCAGCACTGTGCTGAGTGCAGCTTCACTGAGATGCTAACCTCCCTGTAAACTAGTGACATGCAGAAGTTTGTCTTAATGCTGTTGCAAGCATTGGATGCAAAAAATAACTCATATATATAGTTATTTAGATTTTCCAATTATCCATTAACTCCAAATATGTGAACATGAAAAATTCTCTTGAATGATACTGTGTGAAAGTAAGTGAATTGCCCTAAGTGAAGCCATTTAAAGACGTCTTTGAACATTGCAGGTCATTTTACAAATAGAATTAGATTTTGCCTCATTTACAGAAAGAAGACAACTGAGGAAACTGGGCACATTGCTTTGTTAATTTTGTCATTACACCACTTCATCGTTGTCATCCACTGCATATTCTGTACATTAAAATGATTAAAATATTTCTGTCTTTTCCTCTTTGTCTTCCCCAGAACTCAGCTGTGCATGTTTACAGCCGTCCAGGTGCCTCAGCTATTGCTGCCGCCTCCAAGATGTGATGCCTTAGATTTCTGTCCGAGAATCAGCCCCGGCTCATTTCTCTCTAAGATCAAATGCACTTATGTGATCACCAACGGCTTTTACCAGTAACAAGATTAGATATTACTTAACAAGATTGAAATGTTAACCTTGTATTGTCAGGGTTGGAGTTAGTTTATTTTTAACTCAATCTGAATGATTTTCTTCAACATTCTCAAAGCTGGCAATATTCAAGAGGCTTTTTTATTAAAACATAGATCATTGTGTGTTTATACCGCTTACCTTCTGCTACATAAAGCCTTGAAAATGATTTTTAAAATAATATTTTATTTGTGTTTCTGATTGTATGGCATATAATGAAATAATCCCAACTGCTGGGAAGTAGTTTGAGTTAAGCTTGTTTCCAATAATTCCTCAGGTTGTGATTATGTTGTTATGATCAGATTTTTCTCATTAAGTAAAGTTGAAAGAAAACGGGTACAGCTGTCAACATTCAAATAACATCTGTTAGGAAAAAAAGTCATTGTCATATAATTTACATGACTGCTACTTAAATTCAGAATTTGGGTTTGAGCCTGTATTTGTGATTCAGGATTTACTCATGACTTTGCCGACTGTGGCGTTTTAGTTATCACTATACGTAAAGATGAGTTTGAAGCTACTTTTCCTCATGATAGATTGAACCACAGACAAATAAATAAAAAAGGCAATAAGAAATCTCCAGGTAGTTGTTTCCCGGTGGGTGTCTGCGTGTCTCTACAGATATGGAATTCACCAAGAATAAGTTTCCAGATTACATATTTTCTCACAGCTAAAAAAAACATAAACACTCTTCTGTGCCTTTTTTTTTTTTGTACAAAAACTGCAAAATACAAGTGACTTTAACCTTTAATCTGAAAGAATCTGTTTTGATTTTAGACAAAATGGCTCCTTGTTCACATGTAGAATGAGAGATAATGTTTGAAGATTTAAATTGGCAGTAGATCTACAGGTTGTGATACGTTCAAATCTTAAATGAATAACAATCATATCATTGTTTCTGTGGGTTTAAATGGTGTATTACAGATGTGACACATTTTTGTCACTGGAGAAGTATACATTTGTCATGTTGGAGCATGATCAAAACGCTCTAAGCTATTTAAACCAAATGCATCGCTATCTAATATGAATTATCCATGTAACCTGCTGTTGTTGTGTTGTTCTGAACTCTCAAGTGATCTCATCAGAATGTCACTTTTTTTTTTTTTCAACTGAGATGTATACTTGGTCTGTATGAATTATTTTATAATCAAAGTTTATCAGCAGCTTTTATTTGTCTCCATTTCTTCCGTCCCACCTTTCATATTAATGCATCATTTAATACATCATGTGCTGCAGTTTGATCAAATATCTGACATTCTTAATACACCCTCCTGTGATTTCTGAGCACACTAACAGATACTGTCTCAGCCTCTGAACAACTGATGTCACTTGATCTCTGATCTAGATCGATCCCGCTCTGCATCATCAACTGAACAACTATAACAGTTGTACAACTCATTTTATGAAAATATAATTGTTGAGGAATTTTTGACCGTCCTGACCGTTGATATATGCAACTATATATTATGTATATTACATTATATCTGTAGAGGAGAATAGTGCTGGTCTAATTCCACAGATACTCTCTTCTCTCTCTCAGCAGTACCCAAGTTCAGGTTATAGATAAAGAGCCAACCAACAGTACATTGTATTGAGGGACTTTCATATCTAACTCAGATGCCCCAGACAGAGAGGCACCAACTTTTGCGTATTTCACCAGTGGCAAGACGTAAGGACACAATGGGATTTAGGAATGCATACTTTAGGCTAGACTATCCAAGAGGCTGCAAATTCCTACATGTAAGATAGAGAGTGACAGCAATTCTAGCCATTCGTGGATGTGCTGTTAGAATGGGTGACGCAAGTAAAGGGAGAGATATACTGGGATGCTGTGGGAGACATCTTCAGACTTGGGGGGGGTGACAATTCTTCTGGTCTCCTTGATGCATCAAGTCTACATTAAAACCTTCTGCATAAGACTTCAGCTGCTGCCTGAGTTCTCCTTTCACCGGCTTCTAGAAAACTTCCATAACAATAATTATACCATGATTATAATTCTATATACTATTTACTCTTGGTGGTATAATATTTAACCAATCCATGCTGATAGGAAATAATACAATAGGCCTGTCATAATCAAAATGCAAGTTTGGAAAGCTACGACCAATAATACTTCATTAAGATACATTAAAAAGTTTTTTGTAGAATTTTATGTGGGTTTTTTTCTGGTTTGTGGAGCTCTGTGGCCACCACCAGCAATCCATATTTTGTATTAAATACAACGTCTTGCTGTGTAGCTGTGAACTACTCCCCTAATTCCTTTGTGCAATGCATTATGGGAGTATAGTGTGCATTAAACAGCACACTTGAAAACCAATCACATCTAGTCCGCATGCATGCAAGCAGTGGTTGGTTTATTTTGCCACTTTTCTGGATTGTGAACATGTTACACACTCAATGAACATGAACACAGCACTGACCTGTGTCTACAGCCACATTGGTGCCTATTGCAAAACTATATACTGCTGCCAATCAAAGTTCATATAATTATCAAGAAGGTATTGAGATGAGGTGAAAACCTTGACACGCTGGAGCTGCTGCAGAAAATGTTATTTGGATTCATCCTCAGGGGAACATAAATGTCTGTATAAATGCTGGACCAGGAGTGTCGTGCCTTCAGCCACGCCACTAACACAAACATGGATCACTAACCAGGCACAACTAACCACGGGCCTCAGTCTGCTTAAGGGGATGTATTTGAATTTGGTATAAACTTTCACCTGGACTCAAAGAAAGCTGATTAGATTTAGGTGCTTGTAGTTTTAAAGGTCACGGTCACAGTGACTTCACATCCCTGTTAATGTGACATATTAGGACTGCCCATCGGGAATTCTATTACATCTGGTACAAGTTACTTGGACTCACTGATTAACTGATTTCGGTGTTCAAAGGTCTCTTGAATGTGATATCTCAAGACTGCTTGAGGGATTTCTTCAACTTTTGATCAGTTGTCACTCTGACTAAGATTTTCAGATAAAGTGATTACGTTTCAGTGGTCAAAGGTCACAGTGACCTTATATGAATCTGGAAAAAAATATGTACATGGAAACTGCACTGGTTGGCAGAGGCTTACTGCAGTGCAGTTATTCTAGTTAAATATGTGTATATGTCAGTCGGTATATTGGTATAGGAACATATTTTATCAGTATTGGCTTTGGTGTCTAAACACCCATAGCCATTAGCCTGCAGTTTATTTAGTTTTGATTGTCTAAATTTAGCCCACCTACCATAGTCCAAAGAAATACAGGCTGGGGTTTGGGCCCGCTGTTGTTGTGAGACACTTGTTTCTGTTGCCTGAGTCAGCCCATACTACAATTATGTTTATACTGATGACTAGCACTCGGGAATTCTTTATTTGAGAATTCTATGTTGAGATATTAGGAGTTGGGCGCTATTTTACTGTGAACCAGTTGTCTTGTTAGTGAGGATTTATTTTTCGTTGTGCTTTGCATTAGGTTTGTTGTGCAGCTCTTGTTAAGAGTCCTCTTTTTGTTATATTTGTTTCTTTGTTTCTAACCGGCCTGTTATAAACAACCTTTTTAAACTCAAATCATCTGACTTTATGTTACCTCCTTTTCCCTCGTGAGCCGGGTCGTAGCAATAATAAATGAGGTAAACGGGGACTTCCTAGATAAGCTTCACTCTTCTTACAGAGGCGTTGTTGCTCTTACATGTGGCCTATACGTCTCCGTTACTGTGTTTTTATCCTTTACTATGTTGAATTGTTGGCGAGAAAGACGTATTGTTCATTATAAACTAACCTTCATATTGCGATCGAGTGAGGACAAAACAATTGTACGTCATAGCACCACCCTAACACATACCCTATATAATGCTATGTTTCCTCCTATTCGTCATGAAGCAGAGTGGCGCAGCGGAAGCGTGCTGGGCCCATAACCCAGAGGTCGATGGATCGAAACCATCCTCTGCTATGTGTTTATCTTTTCTTTTTTTTTTTCTTTTTTCTTACATATTTCTTTTTCAATGTCAACACAACATTGAAGCGACAGTAACATGGATTCCTATTAACAGACGTTTTCCAAACCGCATAATGTTTGGTATTTTAATTTCCACACACAATCTGATTAAACGCCTTTTATTTGATGTAACAGTTTTACCTCAAACTCAGTGTTTTTAAAGCACGACGGTGATGAGATTCCAATACATGCAATGATTAACCTGAACAACTTCTACAAGCATTCAAAGGAAAAATAAGATCGGGTTTTCCTGTTTCACGGTCAAACATGAAAAATGTGCAAAACCCCCCCAAAAAACATGAATTGTTGCACCATTGTTTTAAATGCTTCTTTTATTCTCTCTTTTTATTATACATCACGGTGACATGGCACATTATCTGCACACTTACCACAATAACGTATTTATAATGTATTTTCTCCCAGCCATTGTCTGGGCTCCCTGTGAAGGTTTGAGTGACACCTAGTGATGTAATTTGCAAATTGCAACCAACTGGAAAAAAAAAACTCACAACCTCTGCCAAGAAGAACCCAGCAGAGAGAGAGAGGATTTATGTTATGGCAAAACTACACATAATACAGGAATAACAATTTAGATAAACATATTCTTTTAGATTTTCCTTTTATTCAGCAGGTGAAACTATTCTTCTAATAAAACTTTAAAATGCCTAAATTGGATTTTTGTTAAATGGGATTAAAAGTGCAGATTTTCTTTGCAATTTTTTTTTACACTGTCTGAAAGGTTTGAAATGAAGAAGCCGATCTGAACCATGAAACGTCCCCCCCCCCCCCCCCCTGAAATCTTCCCCACATCCGGAGACTTTATGTCAACAATAATGTATAATGCATCGATTAAAGGTCCAGTGTATAAGATTTAGGTGAAAGGGATCTGTTGGATGAAAATTGACCATCAAATACTTCTAGTGATGTTTTCACCAGTGTGTTTCATCTAAATTGTACAAATTGTTGTTTTCTTTAACCTAGAATGAGCCATATATTTTTAAATACTTTATATCTATATCTACGGAGGCCGCCATGTTTTTTACAGTCATCCAAACTGGACAAACTAAACACCTTTGAGTTTTAATGACAACTGAAGACAGGTTCTCTTTCATGTTTGGAAGGGGAGGTGAGGTGAGGGGGTACAACTTCACTACTAGCTGTCACTAAATTCTACACAGTGAACCTTTAAAACGCTAGAGAGGAAGGTTTGAATCCACATCTTGAAGACACCTGGCTTCCACAATCTTTTGTACATACAGTTTACAGCATTGTTCCTAATGATGTGACCTAGACAAAAGTTACAGGCACATTTTCTGTTATTTGAACAAGCATTTCAGCTTTACCCTCAACAAAAGTGTTGGATGATACTCGGCCAGAACTTCTATAAGAGTTCTTGTAACCGTGGAGATAGTGGAGTTGTCATATGTTCTGTATATCTGTTGTAAAGCGGGACCTTTTATACCCACTCAGGTTTCTTCCAGAACAAGATTCATCCCTTGTGGCCCCTGGCAGGCAACATTTCAGATGAACTCCTTCGCAACAGCACAGCCCCGCCGCCACTGTTCCCTGCCGCCACCTTCCAACACAACCACCTGACCCACACCACAAGGACCGCTAATCAAATTGAGGAGAACTGTTCTCCTATAGCCCGTATCTATTTGCTGTCTCTTCTTCTGGCTTCTCTCTCATACAAGTTTCAGTCTCTCTCTATCTCTATTTCAGTCTCTCTGTCAGGCCTCGCCACATAATGACAGACCTGCTGTGTATTAAAGGACCCTGCCCATGCGTCCTCACCCGGTCACCGCCCTCTCCGTGGGCCTTTATAAACGTCTCAAACAGAGGGGGCACTAATTTCCAACGAGTGATTGTACACAAGGACTAGCTGTAGTTCGCAAAGCAATCTATTCTATTCGAGACTCCTGATTTAACGAAGCCATGGACAACCATTCATACAACTTCCCCTCCGACTGCACCCCGCTCACCAACTGCAAGTCTGTCCGTAAGCCGGGTGGATCCACCGTGGTGAACATGGGCAACGCTGGCAAGAATCCTCCCCGAGACTATCTCCTCTGGTCGCTGTGCAACACCTTGTACGTTAACTTCTGCTGCCTGGGATTCGTGGCTCTCATCTACTCCATCAAGGTGAGCTCTTTGTCTTTTATTTTTGTGCCAGCCTTAGTGACTAGTTTAAGTTTGGGCCATTATTTTCATATTATTATAACGCGCCAAGTAACCAAGAAATTTGTCAAAAGGAAGAAGATAGCAAGAGCGTGAACTGTTTTATGTTTAAATAAGGATGTTGTAGCAATTATTGGAGGACACACTTTGTGATGTATAGATGGATCCCAAAAATAAAATTGTCACTGTCTTTTGAAAATACTTGAATTTGCCATGGATACTTTAACTATTCTTTTAATGTTTTTAACATCTGATTGATCGGGTCTAAAAAACTATGTTCTATTGATAATAACCAATATTTGTAGAATTGTTTTAAATTTTAAGTGGTGAGTGATTTTGAACACAACAAAGGCAGAAATATTAGATTTTACTATTTTGAAACTAGTTAATAATACAATACACTCTACATTTTTATAAGGCCACTCTGATGCAACCCAATCTGCAACAAAACCATCTCTTTCATGATTTTGAAGCCCTCTGTAATGCAAGCTTGGCAGTACCAGACAAAAGATGTGCCAAACTGCCAAGATACGCACAGAACAGTTGGCAGGGCCAAATGCCATATTGGGAAATGAAGCACAGACCGATTTCTAAAACAACAAGTGGAAATACGCTTTTACTTCTCTGCCAAAGTCAAGGTTAAAAATGCCATGTCAGGATTTGCGCTGCCAGAATTTGGCAACAGGTTGAGTAGATGCCATAAAAAGGGTTGTTTAGCATTTGATCCGCCATGTAAATGCCATGTAAATACATTTGTTTGAAAAATGGGGAAAAGCAGTGTGTGTATAGGGACCTGGTATTGTCCCTGGTCAGCTGGCACACAAAGTAGAAGGTTGGTGTCCCCGTCACCACAGGAATGGGGCTGTGCAGAAACAAAAACTTAAACAAAATCTTTTCTCACTTGTAAGACGACCAAAAGATCCTTGAACACTCCCAGTAAAGCAAGGTGGGACAGACTGTAAGATCACCTGAATAAAAAGGTTACACCACAGATGTGTGGGTACCCTTTATTTAAGTCTTTTATTTCTGTCTGTGTGTAGGGTGCCGCTCTGAATGACAGGCCAGGCCGTGCATTGGCTCAATGCTCAAATTAAAGACAGGGACTGGCTGCTTGTCTGCATGGGGAGTTAAAAATGGTGTAATTGGCATCTCTCTAATGGGCAAGTACTCATGGGAAATTAGAGAGTGCTGGGGAAAGATTTGGCCCAGTCTGCTTCAAGAAATACTAAGATAGCCTTGGAAGCAGCTCAAAGATTTCGCCAACTGCACAGTCTATCTGCACTGTGTGTGGAAAAACACAGAACTATGGGAGAAGTTGTGTCTGGACTGGTTATAAAGAAAAACACAAGTGAACTTTATAACATGTCTTTGTTTGGTCTCCTGCTGTCACTACACTTAGCTACTGTTTACATGGGTATAAACACAAACATTGTGTGTGTGTGTGTGTGTGTGTGTGTGTGTGTGTGTGTGTGTGTGTGTGTGTGTGTAGGCCAGGGACCAGAAGACCCAGGGTAACCTGCAGCTGGCCCAGGAGTGCTCGGACAAAGCCAAGTGGTACAACATCCTGGCGGCCGGCTGGAACATGCTGATCCCACTCCTGGCCGTCGTCCTCATCGTCCTCCTGCTCGTCCACCTGGGCTCGTCCCAGGGCTCGTTCGACTTCCTCGGAGAGGACGGCCTCAAAAACTTCTTCAAACTTTTCAGTTGGTAGATCGACTGGGGGGAGGGAGAGAGAAAAGGAAGAAATAAACAAACACATCAATCTCAAAATGTCGACCCATTCACAGTCACCGTCAGGAGAGGGCATTTGATTAGGCTCAGCAGATTAGGTCAGACGTGACAGCTTCTAGTCAGAGTACGGCATGTGATACAAGTCTTAGCGTTCTTTTCTGTATGGACGTCAGAGACTGCCGAGCTTTTGAAAACCTGTTCAGTATTAAAATAATCCCTATTGGCAAAAGTAAATGTAAATTTGGAGTTGTGTGTTATAGGAATAACTGTCAAGGGATGCACCGATACTGAAATGCTGAAATCAAATATTTTGTCAATACAAAACTAGACAGGAAATTTGACCTATGTCTGAGAGTTACACATTTAAAAAAGTTATAAATAAAGCATAAGACTTTTGAATAGGTCACCTATTGGTCAACCAATGATACATTTTCAGTGCCTGTGATTTGGCATTTCTCCTAATTTGTATTTTTAATTAAAAAACATTAGTATCAGTGCATTCCTAATTGTAATGCCAGTATTAGAGGCTGTTTAGCCTGCACCTGCCAGTCTCTCAGAAATGGTTAGAAATTTGCTGAAAAGATTGAAGATGCCTGAAATAAAATATAAAACGAAGAATGACTAAGAGCTGAATCCAGACTGAAAGACTGAGCATGCAGCTACTCTGAGTCATATTTGTTGTTATTTATTGTATTTATGATGAATGTGGAATTTGGATGACAGCTGAAGTTCCCTCTGGTCAGCACAGACAGAGGAGAGAGAGAGAGAGAGAGAGAGAGAGAGAGAGAGAGAGAGAGCAGAGAGAGAGAGAGAGAGCAGAGAGAGAAGAGAGAACAGACGACTGTGGAGTTTGAAAACCGTGATGATGAGAAGCCACTTTACAAAGGACGATCAACACTCACCTCTCATTGATAGTCCTCTATTTTATGTCTTAAAGATTTTTTTTTTTAATTGTATTACTGCTACAATAGGCTACATATATTTTGTCATTATTCATGTATTTTATTCATTTATTTGTTGTTTTACGTATCTTGATCTTCTTCCAACCTCTTGTGAGTGAGCTTAATAAAACAGATACTGTAAACTCAGTAATAGAAAACAAACTAACCTTCATTTTCTCCTTTTACCAACAAAACCAAAATGTTCAGGTCTTTTTCAGATCCCCTCTCAGCTAATGAACACAGGGATGAAGAGATGAAGGTTCAAAGTTCGGTTGCGGTTCTGCTGCAGCACCTACACCCAACTTTAAAGTGATGGTTATGGGCTCCATGTTCGAGTTTGATCCTTGGGTGGTGTCTGTGTGAAACAGGCGAGGCATGGTTGTTTTCATCCCAGCTGTGAGCTCGCTGGTGTACCAGCTATAAACAGAACATACCATTTAAGGGAAGTGTATATGTGCCGTCCAGCTGTAAGGCAGGGCTGCCCGGGCAGACCACTACAGAGGAGTTAACAGCAGTCTGAAAGCCTGCAGCTGTACGAGGGCTCGTATCCACTCCTCCAGTGGTCCTGGTAAATCTACAAAGCCTGAGCCAATGCCTTTAGCATCACCATCACAGTTGTATGTTGTGCTGGAACACATAATAATAAATTAGAACGCAATAAAAAGTCCAAAGTCCATGTTTCCAAAGACAACACATGGCAACCCATCAGGCTTTTCAGGGGGCGGATCCAGGAAATTATTTTCGCTGTCTTTAACATTGCGAAATAGGGTGTTTTCAATGATTCACGAGGGAATAATTCATGGTTCCCGATGAAACAAAATCAGACATGTTTAGGGTGCTGATATCTATTAATGTGTGAAATTTGGTGCGGCTTGAATTTAAGGGGACTGTTGGGCTTGGGCCAAGTTTCTCTTCTGAGTGTCATTCTAAAGATTTGAACTGTGTGTATAATGTGTAGCCATGTTAACGAACATCTCATGCAGTATGTGGTGATTAGAACATGTAAATCAAGGAGGATGTGATAGCTGAGAACGATTCCAGTTGGTACACGTCAGAATTTGGAATAAACCCAGCGAAGAAGCTCTTCAGAAAGTAAATGTGGACACCATATCCCGTTGAGGTCTGACTTCTCCTGCCGCTCCTTCTCCCTTGTCTTTGATGACTTGGGTGTCCCGCTCCTGCTGACCTCCCACCCTCTGTAATGCCATCATATTAGCAGCCTCTCCTCTGCTCGCTACTTTATTTATACATACCCAAATCACAGCCTCAAGCTTCCAACTTTCTATTTTCCTCCTGTGGTCGGAGAGAATGACTTACAGATGTCCTCGAGCAGTGGAGAATTACAGGCTTGCACTGCAGAGGGAGAGGGCGCTAACTTCTGCCTGGAAGACATGCTGGAAGAACACACACACAAATATGTTTTTACTAACAGTAAGGGGTATAGCTTAGACTTATCATCAGGTAGTAAAAGTCTGTGTAACATGGTTAGGATGAATAATACATTAACGATCAAACCAAAGTTATAGGAGACATCAACCAAAATGAGCTGCCCCCCCCCCCCCCCCCCCCCACCTGCGAAGGGAGCAACTCTGAGGTTACGCCCAGACTATTCAAAGCATTTCACAGCAACCTCGTCTGAATTGTGACACATATACAGATACAGACACACAGAAGTGTTCTTAAATGTGCACAAAAATGTGCAAACACACCCCTGTTCACAGATGCAAGTGGAGAGAGCAGGACGTGCAGTACACAGAGTCATATGCAAACATCCTGAAACACACACTCTTTAAGCAACTGTTGATCTGAGCCTTTGTTTGCTGCTGTTAAAAAACACAATGGACGACATCACTGCTCTGCAAAAGTGAAGCCACAGTGTCTTGATCGCCCCCTGCTGGCTGGCTGGTTGTAGTATACAGCATCGGTGTTATAGGATTACGATATGGACTAAGATAAAAACTCCCAATTTCCAAGTACAGATCAAATACATATTTTCTCAGTGGTTTCTGTCATTTTAGGTAGTTCTTGTCACACTGATGTTTGTACAAGTGATAGTTTTTCCAGTAAGTTTGGTTTTAATTAGTTATTTGATGCTATAAAAAGATTGACTCGTGCATTGGACTTCAATACTGCCGTGCCCTCCCCCAATCGCAAATGTGTAGACTGTGGATCCAAATGTCTTAATCGCCACAAGATGGCAGCGTCCGGGATATTTCTGGAAAGTGGGATGAAGTGGAGACGTGACGTCCATCTACAGATACCATCTTTGCTCCTGACACATTAGCTGTTGATTCATTGTTTGCTCCTGTTGAGACATGCTGATCACCACATTGGACTCTTTATGAAACTCCGATTATTTACATCATGTATAAAAGTTAGGCACTATCTTCAATTAGCATTTTTAAGAAGTAACTGTAATCAAATGTAAACTAACCATCCTCTGAAAGAAAATTATTAACATCTAAATGATCCATGTTTCCAAGTTGCAGCAGCAGGGTTTCACTGTGCCTCCTGACATTTCAGTTGTACTCCTCCCAGCCCGGGGTTAACTGCAGACAAGTGGAATCCTCTGGCTGGTAAACAGACGAACACATTGTCTCAACCCGTATTTTTAACCGATGCATGTCGTACAGTGCCTGCAGGAAAGCAGCAATGGACAATTCCTGTCATTGACTGCCGGAGAACACAACAGTAAACCACTGATTATGGCCAATACTACAAGGGTGAGATTTCCTCTACACAGGAGGTTGTAGCTCTAAAATATCCAGACCATAAATGTGTGATTGGGCACAGAGTTTAGTCAAAATGTTGTAAATTTATTGTATCTATGCACAGGCTACTACATGATTTGGTTACAGTACCTGAAACATGGAACAATAGAAGCTCTTGTGTAATGTGACCGGTAATTTGTAGAGCCGTTAAACTGGTTTCCACACCCAGTTTCAAGAGCAAGATTCAGTCAGGTTAAGACTTTATCAAAAATATTCATAGATGTTAACACTGGCCACATTAAGCTACTGCCACATTACAGCTATTAACTTTTCTCCCCTTTGTGAATAAGATAAGCCTTTTTTTCTAGAGTTTTATTTGTCGTGTTAAATGAGGTTGAAGTTCATAACTCACAACAGTTTTATAACTAGTATTTTAGGAAATTAGGGTAACCCTAACCCAAGTATTTCATTATCATTATCTTGTTTTCTTTCTGTCTATGAGAACATTTAAAAGGCAAACGTGAACTCGGTTCATTCACGTGCAGATCAGTGCAGATCAGGGAAATGTGTCCGAACACAAGCTTGCCAACATCTGAGATTCATTATGTTTCTACTAATGTGTTCCAACTCTGTGGACTGTGTCCAAATGGAACACACTTGTGCATTGAACAGGTTATATGCAGTTTGCTGTGTGCATCTTCACCATCCTTCTGAGTGAGTGGCTGATCCCGTGGCCTGATGAACTTCAGAAATGTCCGGATTTGTGTGCATTCAGCTCTTCTAATGATGGTGTAAATTATAATATTGTAAAAAATAGACTAAAACACGTGACAACCAAATCATAATCAGGTTCCTATTCCTTAAGGATAAGCTTGAAGCCAGATTCAACTTTGTGTTTTGCCTTTCCTCTGCTCCTCTTTCGTCCACTCCCACATTCCACCCTGAGCTCAAGACGTACAATGGTGGACTTGATCTAAAACAGATGATCGGGAGTAAGTGCATCTGAAGCACAGATCAGCATCACTAGAGGGAGCAATGCTCAGAATGATTAGACGTTTTTCTCCACTTGTGTCTTATGTAACTGAAAACTCCCAAGTCTAAAGCAAGTCTCATGTTTCCACTTCCTTTGAGCACTTAAGATTGTTTCTTGCTTCACAGACAGACTGCACAACCAACTGAAAGGAACTAGTCCTGTCAGTATTATATGCAGTACGCATTGTGCATGATCATTTATTATAATGTGCAATTACAAAGATTTACCCAGGACACTTTGCATGGTTAACCCCGGGGCAATAAGTGAAAAATCATTGTTTATTTGAATGAGGAGATGAGGAGAAAAATATTTCTCATGTACAGAGAAAAATCCTCTGTATATATAATTGTATAAACAGAAATTTACACATTGTCTCACGAGGTACACTATGTACCTGTACAGTGTGGAAACTTTTTATAATTTATATAAGTAGGCTAATTTATATAAGTATAAGTTAATGAAAACTAGACAGTTATCTGGAGAAAGCCTGGGAGAAGAGAAAAAAGCTCATTATCAAATCGAGTGACAGATTTCTAATACAAATAATTCTTTGAGTTCATTTGGAATTCATTTAGATTTTTCTTTTTATTATGTCTATTCTCTTTATCATTTCCCCCACATGTTTTTATGTATATATGTATTTATATGTAGTATGATTAAAAATATGATACAACATCTTAGAGGTTGTATGTGTTTGTAAGTAAGGGGTGTCTTGTCACTCTAAGAAGGGACGGGCATAATGCCCACACAGAATAATTATATATGTATTATATGTATGCACACAACTACATTTAGGGCCATTATCTTATGGTTAAATGTCACTCTAAATGAGAACAGATTATTTTGACTTAATTGATTAGTCTATAGGTGACCTACAGTAGAAGTCCTTAAATGAAGGTTGTGTGGATATTCTTCTTGGTGGCCTCCCTGCAAGGGGACAATGTCAAACTGTGCAGCAACACCACGCAAAGTTTACATAACTTCCCACCTCCTCACCCTCTCATAGTATCATGCACTGATACCACGTGAAGGAGGCAGACAGAAACACCCTCCCTCCTCCAGGCCACTCCTCCAAAAACCCTCCCACTGAACACACCCAGGCAGCCAGGAGTCCGGATACCTGGGAGACTCGACGACACGGGGGCGTTTCCAAACCCTGCTGTGTGGGGCCTGAGAGTGAAGGAGGTGGAGTCCATAGTGGATCATCGACTCCAGCTGCAGGTCACAAGCTGCTGCAACCAGGAAGGAACGACGTACACCGACCTGTGGAAGCACCAAGGACAGTCAACATGAGCAGGTAAGACCTCTTTCCAGTCCCAGTGTGTCCGTGTGCAGAGGTGAGACAGGGTCCTGCAGATATCAAACTGAAACAGGAAATAGGAAGGCCTGCTTGTTCTGCACCTCAGTATTTATTCATCTTCTTTACTTCTACTACACTTCAAGCAAAATGCTGTGGTTGTGTTGCTCCCAAATTCGAATGAAGGCAAATACAGGACTTTATTTAACTTTAGTCAACTTCTCATAATGGACAGTTTGTGGTTGTCAGCAATATATGTTACAATGAGGAAGTAGAGGAAATAAGTACAGCTCCACTGAAAGGGTTTTAACGGAGAATCGTGTGCATCTCTGCAGCTCTATCAGTTTACAAGCTCTGCCTTTGTGCACAAAGCATGTATTCTGCACAAGTGACTATCGTGTTCACATGCTCGCTGGCTGATGTGCTTCTTTTAACTTTCAAAGACCAGTGCAAACAATTGAACCTCTGTTTGTGTGCGTGTTTATGTGAAGCCTCACCAGAACAATGATGCAGATATGTACATTTTGATTTCCAACAGCTCAATTCAATGTGCTTTATTTGATCCTCCACTGCAATATCATGCGGTTTCTGCAGAGTCACGTGAACATGAGAACACATAATAATAATGTGAATTAATGTATGCATTGTTAAATATAATGTGAATGTGCAGCTTTGAATTTGGTGGAGTTCTCTAGGCTTACATATTTGCTAGTGAGGTCAAATGCTTGACCTTCTGCTGAAAATACACTCAACTACTGCTGTTGAAATCCTTTATTACACGGTAGAAAATACACTGATTAGCTTATTTGCCAAGAGAAGATTGATCTTTCTCTCTTATCTGTATGCTAAATATGTGGCTGGTTTGCTTAGCTTAGCGTAAAGACTGAAAACAGGAAAACAAATAGCCTACTTCTGTCCAAATGTTACAAACACACAATGATAATTTGAATTAATATGTTAACTGGTAAATATAATGCAAAACTGATTGATTTCACTCCATACTATTGGCTAGTGAGGTCAAGTTAAGGTTTGACCTGCGGAAAATATACTTGGCAGCACTAAAGTGCATTGAAGGAAATACACAAATTCTTTTATTACAGAGAAAAGATTGATGCCACTCTCACATCTTTGTGCTAAATATGTGGCTGGAGCCAGCAGCTTGTTGCTTAGCTTAGCATACAGGCTGGATACAGAGGGAAGCTGCTAGCCTAGCTCTGTCCAGGTGATTCGTATACACAAGAGTAATCTGAATTCATGTATAAATGGGTAAATATAACATCTGATTCCAATATTTTCTAGTGAGGTCAAATTAAAGCTTGACCTTCTGCTATTAGTAGGAAACATGTGCTATAAATCATCTGTATGCTAAATACTGTGGCTGGAGCCAGTAGCTAGTTAGCTTAGCCTAGCATAGTTTTATCCAAATGTTACAAAATCTGCCTCATTTATTTAATCCAGATACAGTCTCTAAGTTTGAATTATTTAACATCTAATTGGGGGAGTTTATCTGCCAGAAAATGTCTTCTTTTAGCTGTTATCAGGCGACTAGCAAGACTTCAGGATGTGACTGCCAACCAACAGGAGTCAAAACGCTAAGGTTTAGTTTTTACAGTCTAGATGTGCTCATACTTTGTTTACCCTCACTGACTGTCTGTTTGCTGTAGCTTCATGTTTACTGTACACACATGACGGTGACATCTTCTCATCTAACCCTCAGCGCACTTCTCTGCTTTGAATCATTGGATCAGTGTTAAAGTTCAGCGTGTTTGCTGTAAGATGGGGAGGGATCTTTCAATTGTGTACACAGTGGTGTCAGATGTCTGGGATGAAAGTAATGCAACACGTTTTGTGTGTTTTTGCTCACAGCTCAAGATTGGTGGGGGGGAGGACTTGAGGTCATACGAGTTCTTCCATTATTCTCCCCAAACATTTTTTCAGTGGGGGACCTAAATGTTCCAAAAGTTGATGTCGAAAACAGAGCATCTGTTTTTTGAACCAGTTATGCAACTCTCACAACATGTGGTTATGGTTAGATCCTTGTTAGAAACTAGAACCAGCCAGCAAAAAGTGATGCATCACACGATAATCACCCAAATACAGTCTCAATGCTCAATGCAGAGGTTCTTACTGATGTGCATCAGTCAGTGGTGAAGCCGTTCGTACAGAAAAACTGTTTCTTTGCACAGGAAGTGAGAGGCCAGCCCGCCTACACTCCTGCCTAGGTCTGGATTCAATCATGGTGCATTCCTAAACTTATGACACAAGTCGACAAAAAACACTTACCACCACATACCACAAAGCTCAGTGGAGGAAACCTGGGGGCAATAAAGGAGAATAGAGGAGAAAGAAAGGAACATTGCATACTCTATGATACAATTCAGGAACACAGATGTGGGTTGTTTTAAAAAAAATCTGTGTTAAGACAAGATTTTTTCATCAATGTGGTCGTCATTTTCCAGTTGAATAGCGTTTGGTAGAAATGGCACTTGATCATTATGTTTCTACTTAAATTGTCCTTTAACATTTATTGAAATTTACCCTGGAACATTATCTAATGTTGTAATGTGTATTCAAAGAGTAAGTGGGCTGAATGTTGTCATGCATTTAGTCAAACATGTAACTCCTTTGCTGCTCCTTCAGGTTGTGGTGGTAAACTGTGAATGATAGGCAACTTTGAGGTGGATCAATTATACTTCCTTATCATGCTTACACAATGTATAAGCAATAATATGTGCATATAAATAGATAAAACTTTGACGGAGACAGTGATACAATTTTTCAAAGTTTGGACAAAGAAAGTTTTTTCCAAAACATCTGGAACATAATGTCCTACTACTTCCAATCTTCACTCAGCTTATCGTTGTTTTGCAAAGTCAACAGTAAGGTTGTAATTTAGTTTACAGTGGTCAAACCTTCTTAATGTTTCTGCTGAGCTCTATTTGCAGTAGTAATGCAACCCCAATTGGAATTTACTGTTTGACCTACATCATCTGTATGTTTACCGGTTGTGAAGTCTGTGTCGCAAACACAGACTTCAAACTTTGAGTTAGCATGGCACTGTCCATGCTGCCAAAGCCTGCAGAATGTGGGGCAATGGAAGTGTTGACCTTTATGACATGAGTTGGCAACTTTGCATTTGCCTTGGTTTGCTTTTTAGACCGGATATCAGAGTCCAAGATTTATGTAAACCGAAAACTGTTGTGTTGACTGAACTGATTTGTTTTGGATTGAGGTTTTTCTTACATCTTTTGAATGCATTACTCTGCTGCAGCTAAAATAGATTCCAACAATGATGTGATCATCTTGCTATTTAGTTTGTACAGCATATTGAACCATGCTCAACCAATTCTTCCTTGTTGTGTAACAAATTGCCAATGGCTTCATGCTACATTCCTCGAGCATATGTTGTTCCATAGGCACCAGTATGTCTGTGTGATAGATCCACATGTTATCAAACCTGTATATGCTAACCCTATACAAGTTGTGGGTTTCTCCTCTGTGAATATCTGTGTAGTTGCATGTGCAGTATTGGGGGAGTTTATCTGCCAGTAAATATCCTTATTAAGCTGTTATCAGGCGACTAGCAAGACTTCAGGATGTGACTGCCAACCAACAGGAGTCAAAATGCTGACGTTTAGTTTTTACAGTCTAGATGTGCTGATACTTTTGTTACCCTCACTGACTGGCTGTTTGCTGTAGCTTCATGTTTACTGTACACACATGACGGTGGCATCTTCTCATCTAACCCTCAGCACACTTCTCTGCTTTGAATCATTGGATCAGTGTTAAACTTCAGCGTGTTTGCTGTAAGATGGGGAGGGATCTTTCAATTATGTAACACTTCAGAGCACAGTGGTGTCAGATAAAAGTAAAGCAACACGTTGTGTGTTTTTGCTGTTGTTCACAGCTCAAGATTGGTGGGGGGGACTTGAAGTCGTACACAGAGTTCTTGTTGAGCTCTTGCTTCTGTCAGATCTTGATTTACACACGTTTCCTCTTGAGTAACGGCTGGAGGACAGTTTCAAAAAGTCTGTTTTTTGAACCAGTTATGCAACTCTCAAGATTTTACAGCAATTGCGTTTGTTATGGTTAACTCCTTGTTAGAACTCATTGTGTTGACTTCACAGATTTGTTTTGGATTTAGGTTTTTTGTCTGTGTCTATGTTGTTGTAATGTCTTAAGAAATGTTATGCTAATTCTTTTTCTTACATCTTTTGAATGCATTACTCTGCTGCAGCTAAAATAGATTCCAACAATGATGTGATCATCTTGCTATTTAGTTTGTATATTGAACCATGCTCAACCAATTCTTCCTTGTTGTGTAACAATCTGCTGATGGCTTCATGCTACATTCCTCAAGCATATGTTGTTCCATAGGCACCAGTAGGTGTGCAGCCTGTTTGATGGTTTGCAGATGTGTAGGAGAGTCCCTATCCCTATACCAGCCTGTATATGCTAACCCTATACAAGTTGTGGGTTTCTCTTTTGTGGATATCTGTGTAGTTGAGTGTGCAGTATTGACCCAAACCTGCTATTAAAGTGCCTTAACCGAGAACCTTTGTGTCTGACTGGCTCTTTGTCATCAAAAAGATTCTTCTCCAGCGTTTCCGTCAAAGATTTCTGCCTCTCACATCTGATACAATTTTTCCTCTCTGCAGATGTCTGATCAGCCAGTTGGAGGTGCAGGGCTTCATTGAGAGATGTATGACGGCTGTTGGCACCAAGCCGCATCATGCTCGTAGCCTGGCTGAGGTGCTGGTGGAAGGAGACCACAGAGGCCACTATAGCCATGGACTCAACAGGATGGGTTAGTGCTCTGCTGGAACTTATCTGCACATTTAATTTAAGGTAGTAGCACAATTGTGTTTGCATGTAATAAGGAAGTGGCTAAAATAGAACTATTGCTGTACTTTTTGACAGACATGTATGTGAAGGACATCAAGACAGGGATCTGTGCCAAGGACGGTGAGCCTATGATAGAGAAGGAGAGCGTGGCCACTGCGCTGGTGGATGGGAAGAACCTCCTGGGTCCTGTGGTGGGAAACTTCTGTATGAATCTGGCCGTAAAGAAAGCCAAAGAAGTCGGCATTGGCTGGGTGGTGGCACATGGTCAGTCCCGTCTTTTTTTAACTGCATCAACACTGTAGAAGGCCACAACAATAAAGGTTCAGACCATGTTAGCTTGTTTACTGTGAGCCGATGTTTCACACCAACAATGCTCAGGCATCAGATACAAGTCTTTATTTGAGTAGACTCAATGTTCAGTGTTCATCAGGAATTATTTTCCCTGGTATAAGATGAATAGTATTTGGTACACAACAGTAAACTGTAGTTAAGATGAATGACTGGATAATAAGCACTCAGCAAGTTGGTCTTTCAATACAATTCACTTTAATTTCAGCAATAAAATCCCTCTTGAGTCGATTTTATTGCCTCACTTGATGACAATGAAATACCATTTCTTTTAAACCATGTGTGCTAATGCCACTTTTCATTTGTAGGTTCCAATCATTATGGTATTGCCGGATACTATGCAATGCAAGCTCTGAAGGAAAACATGATTGTGAGTGAAGCATTTATCAGCCTATTGACCTATCTTTAAAATTTACACTGCTGCTGAGGACAAATAGTTAAAATCATCTTAAGATTCCCCTATTTTATTTCATTACCAAAGACCATACCGATAATCATATGGATCAGAATAATTTATTGCACAATGTAGGTGGAGGTGAAGTGAAATGATTGAGGGTCTGGAGGAAGGTTTGAAGGGTGAAGGCTTTGGGTAATGGCAGAAAAATGAAGAGATGGGGGTGAGGGCAAAGACATGGAGCAATGAATCTAGGTCATGGGAGTAGATTATTGGATTATTGGACTTTGTCTCTGAGTGGACACAGATGACCTGTGTAGAAAGCATTGATGAGAAAGAAAACAAAATCTGAACTGTGATGCAATGGTTTTTGTGTGGGATTCGGTTCAGCTTTACAGAGATCTTTAATTTAACATGCTGAGGTGTGAGTGGGACGAGGGTAGACACGTAGTCCTTGTGGACAGTTCAATAAAGAAGTTCATTCTTTTGATGTAGACCTGAGGTTCCCCACCACTGGTTTTGAAGGAGCTCCTGTTTTCTCATTAAGGCTTGCTCTATCTTTGCAAGTCTGATGCAGTTCATGTAAAAAGGGGAGAAGAATGGATGAGGATTGTGTAAATGCTTTTAGCATCTAGTTTAAAAACTTTTCATCTGTCAGTTTCATTTCATTTTTCTTTTCCAGATGGAAGCTGTAATTTAAACATGTGCTGTATTTCCTAACATATTTTCTATTTGTATTATAATAATCTTCTGTCCACCACAGGGCATGTCCTTTACCAATACATCCCCACTGGTTGTTCCTTCACGCGCTAAAGAGGTAAATGTATTTGATAATATAAACCGCATGCCACTTATGAGCGGGTCTTTTGGTACTCTGGAAGTTTTATTTATTTATTTAGTGAATAAACATATTGCATGTAAAAAATCTGTCCCCTCCTAACACTGTGATCCTGCTGTTTGCAGTGCACTCTGGGCACCAACCCCATCAGTGTGGCAGCTCCTTCCAAAGACGGAGACAGCTTTGTTCTGGATATGGCCACATCAGCAGTGGCACTTGGAAAGGTGGGATCAGGTTTATCATTATAGGTTGTCAGGGCATGCCGTACAAACTGCACGACACTTCCTTGATGCAGAGAGACGATGTCACACCAATGCAGCTGGATGTGGATTATTTTAGTTGTAACACCACATGTTTGTCTGATAAATATCTAAACTTGTTCGGAATGGATTTTGTAACATGGTTCACAATGGTTGTTCATTGGACAAGGAAGTTTTGAATTATTAAGTAAGATACAGCCAGCCTTATTTAAGTTTGTGATTAGACAGAAATGACTACTCAGAATCATTGACTACCTGATACAATGACATCACATTTTGTGTTCTTATCAGCTGAATGAGATATGTGTGTATGTTAAGTCATCCCACTCTTGTACTGAATGTGTAATGTGCACAGGTGGAGCTGCATGAGCGTCGTGGAGACACCATTCCCGAGGGCTGGGGCTGTGACGCTCAGGGAAAGCTGACAACAGATCCCAAGAGAGTCCTAGACGGAGGAGGACTGGTGCCCATCGGCGGCAGTGAAGCCACAGGTCAGAAACCAGCAGATACAACTGTTGGCATTCAGCTCAGGGAGATAGAAATCCTGGGGCCTTTACTGCAAAGCGAGTTTAACGTAGCCAGGATATATTTTTGTTTTCCGGCCTCACTCAACCAAACATCAGCCGTCCTGATAACCTGCACTACGAAGCTGGTTATCAACTGTCTCAGTTTACCCTGGTTCGTTTAGGTGAGTTCGAGGTGTCTGACTGTGTCTGACTTGATCCGTCTGCCAGCAGCTGCAGGTGTAGAGTAAAAGAACACACACAGAAACAGCCGTCACACTTTCTACTTCTCGTAGAAGTTTATTTTCATTAGTCAGGAGATGAAATTGATCACATCCTCTTTGAAGAGAAATAATCAGACCTAACTGTTTTCTCCTTTATTATTCACTACATTAGAAATGCAAAAGGCACACATGTAATAACATGTACCGTTTCTAATTTAGACATCGTTCTGATTTAATTTGCGTTCTTAATGGGTGGGAGGGGCAATATCCTAGTTCACTCTGTTGTTGTATAATTGTACATTCTGCCCCATGGTATTTTTGTTTTCTATACTGTACAGATTTTTTCTATATATTAAACGACTTCATTCCATTCATGTCATTCTGTGTCTGTTTGTTTCAGGAGGATATAAAGGCTACGGTTTGGGAATGATGGTGGAGGTGTTCTGTGGTATCTTGGCCGGCGCCAAGTACAGCAAACATGTCCGCACGTGGAAAGTAACGGATCGTGTTGCAGACCTGGTACGTTTTTTATTTTTTTTATTTTTTTACTTGAACACATAGTTACTTCAAAAACCCTCATTAGTTTGTATCTGGATTGGAAAGAGAATCTTTAGAAATGTATTTAACTCCTGCATGGAGCCACGTATCTTATGTTCCTCTCTCCAAAGTAACGATAAACAAACTGTTTGTTTTATTATTGCCCAGTTGACTAAGCATCAGTGTAATTTATTAACGACAGCAAATAAATGAGCCATGACGGGGAGAGTTCTGTGGAGCCGAGTTGTATCAGCAGACTTTTACAGCCACTGTTATCTAAAAGAAATCAGAGAGTCAGACGTTGGCCAGATTCTGACATGTTTATAAGTCCCTTTACTTTCTATTGGCTCTATGTGCACAGTGTGGTCATTGTCCTGTCTGTGTTCTCAGGGTCAGTGTTTCGTGGCGATCAACCCAGAGAACTTTGCTGATGGTTTTAACGACAGGATGGCTGACCTGCTGTCCATCCAGAGAGGCCTGGACCCCGTGAGTAGATCCTAATGGTGCAATTCTGAAAAACTATTCAAGTTTAAAGCAAAGTAACTATTTTAACTTCTTTCTGTGGTCCTAGGCTGAGGCAGGGAGTCCTGTTCTGGCTGCTGGAGACCCAGAGAGGATGAATATGAAGAAGTGTGAAGAGATGGGTGGGATTCCCTACCACATCAATGTTGTCAACTACATGGTAAGATTTCAGAAAGTGACGACACCAAACAGTCGGGCACATGGAGCCCTGTAGAGCATGTGGTGTATTAGTGAGCTTTAGAGGTGTCAGTAGGCTGCTTTTTTTAATCTTTGGACCGAACCAGGCTCGCTCTGGCCCATTCTAGTTCATATGCTAAGCTGAGACAGTTAGCTGCCCGCTCGAGCTTCATGTTTACTGTACACACATGACAATGACATCGATCATCTTATCTAATAACTCTCACACCAAAATCAGCAGGTATAATTGGTGTTTTTAAACAGTTGAGTCGTTCCTGTTCATGGCTGTTTACGTGTCGATGTCCGAAAATTCAGCAACAATAAAGAGGAAGAAGAAATTGCCGCATTCACCCAAGTGTCATGTTTCCATCACTGCCTATTGGGGCCAGAGCCAATTAAAACACTAAAGAAATGTTTCTACTGCAGAAACATTTGATCCAGGAGTGAATGTATGTTAGTGGGTTTTTGACGGGTGGAAAAGGGGCATAACTTCTGCAAGAAATCAATTGAGCATATTACCCTAAATGTCCCGCTAGTGCATTACGGCAAACACTCTTTGAGGCTGAGTTAACCTAACCTTTTGTTTTGTCTGCAGAATGAATGTGCGCAGAAAATCGGTGTCAGCCCGCTGCTGCCATGTGACAAGCTCGTCTCCGATCAATAATCATTCCAGCTGAAATTCTCAACATTGAAGAAATCTGGCACTTTTGCTCCTCTTGACTCCTTGGCTCCTCCGCAGGGCAACGTGGGAATGTGGCCTCATGTACTGCATGTTGACGGTCATGTCTTATGCAGATTTTTCAAAGGTTCATTTGGAAAAATTTTACCATTTAGATGTTAAGTGGAAAGGAAAAGATCAAAAGTTCAAGGGACATTTTGAAAACATATTTTTTATATTTTTTTGTCTGTAGATAATTCATCTGCAGATGTCAAAATGTAAACATGTCTTCAAGATGTTGTTTCTCTGTGAGTGAAATATGCACATTATTTGTCTGAAGCTCTTGTTTACCATCGGATTTGACTGATGGATGTGAATGATCTGGGTGGTGATGTTTAAACATGATTTGGTTTGTTATTAACGAGCCAGTTGGCTCATTCCCAGTAATTAAACCATTTTTTAAAAGATGTATAAAAGCATTTTAAATTGACTATGGGACCATGTTCAGATTTTCTTTTTACTCCAAGGTTATCATAAAACAACATTCATTTGTGCCTTATTAAAAAAAATTATATATATCCCGAACTTTTACATCTATGCCTTTTATTTCATCACTCTTTTTCAACATCTTCTGTATCTTCAAAACAAGAATCCATATGCATATCAACCACCAGATGGCAACATGAGTTACAATTTATTTGTAAAATTCCATTTATCAACACACCTTTAACTCACAGTTTATTTATATATATATATGAATGTCATCTTTAATATATTTTATTCATTATTGCGTGTCATGATTTAACTATGTTCAAATCAACTTTTTTTGTGGTTTGCCTTCATCAATTGAGTATCGGCTATTCATGTGACACGTTTTCATTAACTTGCTAAAATTTTTATTAATCAAGTTTATTTTAAAGCAAAATCCCACACAGCAGTTTGACTTCACACAAACATAATCTAAATATGCTGTTGGTGTATTTTAATAAAAAATCTCCTCTTCAGTCTGTAGATGAGATATGTTTTAACCACAAGTCTAAGTAAACTTACTTTTTAGACCGTCAATATACTTTGACGGTAATTCTTTTCTACATTTCATTCATTCTGTGATGTTGGTGTTGTTTGTGATATGATTTACAGAAAGCAACAAACTGAGGCTACTCCTGACCTCTGTGCTGATCAACCCTGAGATGGTTCAGCTGTTCTGAGTCATTTCAGTTAACTCTGAGTATGTTAAACGTGCATGTGGTGTATAAATACTACCATTCACCATGGTAACGGGTAGAGAAAGAAGATTTATTTTAAGCAACTGGAGCTGGAAAGATTAATGCGTAACTGGGCATATATATTAAATCATCACTGAGAGAACCAAGAGGTTAACACCATTACATTTTATTGAGTGTTGTTCAAAGGACCACATTATTCGGTTTTAATTTCCTTTATGCATTCTGAAGAGCTAAATTAGTTTAAAATGTTGAATATATTTATTTAGCTGTATCCTGAAGGGCACAAAGTGGTGCGGGCTGCAGACGATGAAAATAAAGATCAAATCAAAAAGACATGGATTTATAGATCAATGATTGTTTGACTCAACAGCCTCAAGTTTTGTGTGATTTGTTGTTGAAAAAGCCTCAATTAAAGTGGTAGTACATAGTTGGATGTCTATTTTACATCAGAATTTTCTTTATTATATTTCAACATGTAGTACATTTTAAATAATGCTGGCCTATCTGTATGCAGCCTTGTCTTTTCAGCCACACTACTGTCATGCCCTCTTACGTCATCTCATGATATAACTATAGGGATATTCCAACAATGCAATCAAGAATACTGACAACATGACCATTGTCTTAATGTCTACAGAGTTAGTATTGTGAAGACAGACAGTGAATAGATTTTATTACATCCGCCATGTGTTTGTCTGGTTGTGTGTCTGTTAGTTTATAATAATAAGAAACTTTATTTATATAGCACTTTTTAAAAACAGAGTTTACAAAGTGCTTTGACAACAAGCAAGAAAAGTAAATAAAAACTTGAACACGTAAAAACAGTAATATGACAATAAAAATAAGTGAACAGGGAAAATAAAATGTGAGAAGACGGCGATAAAAACACAGTAAAAACACAACATCACATGAAAGCAAGTCTATAAAAATGGGTTTTAAAAAGTGATTTAAAAGAAGTCACTGACTCTGCGAGCCTTATCTCCTCTGGTAGGCTGTTTAAAAGCTGAGGGGCCCTTTAGTTTTCAACCTTGACTTTGGAACAGCAAGCAGGGCTCCACCTGAGGATCTAAGGTATGTGCAGGCACATACGGGGTCAACAGTTCTGTGATGTAGCTTGGGGCTGGATCCTGGCGTGCTTTAAAAGTGATCAGTAAAATCTTAAAAGCAATTCTACAATGGACAAGGAGCCAATGGAGAGAAGCAAGGATCGGGGCGATGTGATGTTTCCTTTTAAGACCAGTGAGGAGCCAAACTTCTGCGTTCTGAACTAGTCGGAGGTGGGAGAGTGACTTTTGGCTTACAGGGAGTTACAGTAGTCCAGTCTAGAGAAGACTAGTGTATGAATTACTTTTTGCAAGTCTGGGTGTGAAAGTACAGGTTTGATTTTGGAGATGGTTCTGATTTTGAACTTTTAAGTTTCTGGCAACAGGCTTAACATTAAATGACCAGGTACAGTATGTGCTCAATGTGATTGATGGGGTTGGGTGGTTTGAATAATATTATTTCTGACTTTGAGTTGTTGAATTGCACGTTGTTGATATTATTTAGACAGTCTAACACAGCAACTAGGCTTTCAAGGTCATTGGGTCTCAGCAGAAGGTATATCTGTGTGTCATCTGCATAGTGGAAGGAAACGTTAGACTATCTATATAGTCTATGTTATTTAAAAGACGTCAAAGGGCCAATAGTCATTCTATTAATGTGTGTGTGTGTGTGTGTGTGTGTGTGTGTGTGTGTGTGTGTGTGTGTGTGTGTGTTTGAGTACGCGTGTCTTCGGTGTTTGTGTGCGGGCGCGCGCGTGCGTGTATTTGTGTGTGCACGTGTGTGTGTCTGGCCGTTGTCAGACATGACCTGCGGGTAGAATATGGCGAATTGGCTACGGAGTTTGGCTTTCACACATGTCATCATCTTCGTCGGTGTGTTCAACGTGTGTGTCGCCACTTTTTCACCAGGAGATATTTGTTTTGTTTAGTTTTTTGCGTCTGTCACGTGTTAGCAGCGCCATCAACCCCGCCCCCCACTCGCTCTCGATTAGTAAATTATATTTTATTGGTAGTTATTTTAAATAAAGTTTATGTGTAACTGAACACTTTCATCTTCGGAATCTTTGCCTTTATTTTAAACAAATATATCGTGTTGGAAATGTTTTACTAATATATGTCAAAAATAAAATCCATATTGTTCAGGCTCTTATGCAGATGTGTGACATTTCCCTCAAACAAATTGTTTATTTTGACAATAAGTTAGTTGATTGATGCTTCAAACCATCGCTTCTCTGACTTCAATGCAGCGATATTCTTGGTAGTGACCCAGCTTCATCAAATTCCTACCAGTTTATAACCCGGATTCAGACCTGGATTTATTGTTTAAAGAGTAAATATCACGTTTTCTTCATCAGTAGTGAGAATGCACTTTCATCGTGTCATGACGGAGGTCGAGGAGTTAAAAGCTCATTCAGTTTCATGAGATCTCATATATAATCAGGAGCTGGGTCATGAAGAGCTTTAAAGCTTTAAAATCAAACATTGAGTCAGTGTAACGTGGCTGAAATGAGTTTCAGATGATTCTGGAATTAATTCAAGATAAGACACGATTAGATTAAAGTTTATTGATCCACACAACAGGGAAATTCAGTTGTTGTCAGTCATGATATGGAAGACAAGTTAATATAAAAAGGCAACTTGACTTAGATCTTCTTAAGGCCCAATCGCATTTCACCCCTTAGCTCTTCCCCTTCGTTTTCCCGCGTTCACGTGTAGGGGTAGGTGTCCCCAATACCTGTTGGGACTGAGGCGTAGGAACTGAGATTGTTGTGACCCTCACTTCAAACCTAGGGGTACCCACAATGCCTTGCGAATCACCGGCAAGCTGGGACCTGCATTAGCACAGATGTTATTTGGATATTATAGGTTTGTCACTTTAGTAACTGCAAACAATAGCATTGGTTTGTATAAGATCTCAACATTTTTATTACAATGACATCCCCGGCAAAACTTTTGACTCGTCTGTTTACATTGACCACTACTGATGACGTGGCAGGTTTCTTGACGGGCAGTCCCAATTCGTAGGGGAAGATTTCAACCACTACCCCTTGTGACTCTGTTTCAAGGGATAGGGCCAAGGATTGAAATGGGATTGGGCCGAACCAAGGTGTAGTCGGAAGAGATGTGTTTTCAGCCTGCGGCAGAAGATGTGTAGACTCATGTGTAGAGCTCAAAACTGTATCTCTTACTTGTGGCCTGTAACAATGCCTCTGCGTTACCGTGAGTTCCTCGTCATGAACACAAGGGGAATCAGGTAGGTGTCTTCAATGTCTCTCTTTATTCGCTCCACACACACACGTCAACAAACATAAACTTAAATCACACATAAAGCAACTAGCTTTACAGCTTGGTATCTCTGAGTTTCTGAGTCCGGGAGTGATCTCCTGGTTCCCGGCCAACCCGCGCCCCAGCGCGCTACTGCTGATAAAGAGGAGAGAGTCCTTAGTTGAACTGGAACACCTGTGTACAATCAGACTCTCTCCCTGGCACCGATCCCAGAACCCCATCCCCACTCCCTCCCTCCTGCAGCCGACGCTGACCACGCCCCACTACCACATGGCCCTTTCTTTTTTAAGAGCAAAGGCCAAATTAACGGTTTTCTTCTTTTGTTTTTCAAGAGTGGAGGCAGTGTTACTAACTCTCTCCTCCAAGACGGCCCTTTGTATCTGCTCCTGATGTAGGGTGTCTTCAAGTTGGGCCGGTTGCCTCTTGCTCTCCGACTTTTGTGCCCTGAGCTCATCGACTATATGTTGGAGCTTAGCATTGATGGCTTGATTCTTCAAGATGGCATCATCTTTCTGTGGCAGGACTTCTTCATTCCGCCGAGAGTGAGCTCTGTCTCTCTGAACTATTAGGTCATATTTGGCCTCCATGGCCTCTAACTTACACGTGATATACTTGTTCTCCATCCTGCGTGTTTCCTTGTCTTACATCAGTTCCTCTGTGTCTGCTGGGGCTTTCTTTGGCCTCTGTAATTTCTTATATGCCCGAAAGAACCAGGTTTTCTTCTTCTTCACTTGTTCCTCAAGTCTGCTGCAAGCTTCTCTTTCTTCCTGGTGCTGCCGTACAGCATCCTCCAGTTCACCTTGTAGCCTCATGTTCTCAGAGGCAACTTGGTCATTTTCACTGGTTAGATTGTCGAGTTTAGCTCTGTATTCCTGCTGCTGGGACATGGCAGCCTCACGAGCAACGTATATCTCAGTTTGAGCATCCTTCAGTTCACCTTGTAGCCTCTTGTTCTTAGAGGCAACGTGTTGATTTCTCCTCGTCACATTGTCCAGTTTAGCTCTGTATTGCTGCTGCACGAACATGGCAGAATCACGAGCAAGGCATTTATCATTTAGAGCATCCTCAAGTTCACCTTGTACTCTCACGTTCTTGGAAGCCAGTTGGTGATTTTCCTCTGTCAGATTGCTCAGTTTACGGTGCTTAGAGATGTCTGCCGCATGAGCACGCTGTCTCTCACGTACAGCATCATCAAGTTCACTTTTTAGCTTATTGTTCACAGAGGCAACTTGTTGATTTTCACGAGTCAGAAAGTCTAGTTTATCTCTGTCCTCCCATTGCTTGGAGACGGCGGCGTCACGAGCAAGCTGCATCTCACTTAGAGCATCCTTCAGGTCGCCTTGCAGCCTCTTGTTCTCAGAAGCCAGCTGTTGGTTTTCATGGGTCAGATTGTCCAGTTTATCTGCATCCTTCTGCTGATGGTCTAAGGCCTTTACTCTTTCACTGTTTGACCGATGTGCTGTTAACTCATCGACCGTATGTAGGAGCTCAACAATGATGGCTTGATTCTTAAAGATAATATTATCTTTCTGTGACACGGTTTCTTTCTCTTTCTTCACTTGTTCCTCAAGTCTTCTGCAAGCTTCTCTGTCCTCCTGGTGCTGCTTTCGGGCAAGCTCTGTCTCGTGAAGGGCATCTTCAAGTCTACTTCTTAGCATCTTGTTCTCAGAAGCCAGCTGGTGATCTTCATGATGCTGGTGGTCTTCCCCTGACCAGTTATCAGCCATTTCTACCTTCATGTGCTCAAGTGTTGCTTGCAGACCGGATGTTTGAGCTTGCTCTTGCTTCAAAGAGAGAGTTTTTGCGAGAGCTTCTTTTTCTTTTCGCTCCTTCTTCAGGTCTTCTTCCATTCGAGCTCGATTTCTTTTTAACCTGTTCACGTTCACTTCAAGAGCAGTTCTGGCTACTCTTTCTTTCAGGAGGTCTTTTTGGAGATCAATTTCACTTGACAGCCCCAATTCACTGAACTGTGAAACATAAAATAATTATTAGTTTGTTGTTCATTCATGTTCATTCTTGAAAAATATTTGTAAATTTGTATATTTATCAAATCATTAACATGTTTATTTTACTCGTCTGCTTGTGTAGCTGAACAAACTCGACAAAAGTACGGGTAAATGATACAGACAACACAGAATCATTGAATTTGAATTAATATTAACATTTTCTGATTGGTGTCATTGTAATTCTAAAGTCTGCAGCTGTGTTTTAGTTCAAATAAGTAATTATTCTTGTGTACGAATTGTTTATATCTTTTAGGATCTGAAGACACACGCTTACCTCTTCAAAGTCAATTTCCTCTTCAATTTCATTGGTACTGTCCAGAAGAGAAGAGTCTGACAAGCTCAGCGAAGCCTGAAACATAAAATAATTAAATTAGTGTATTTATCAAACCATTAACATGTAATGTTACTACTATTATTGAATTTGAGTAAATAATACATTGAATTTAATGGGATCAGTTACACGTCTAAAGAAAACTGAATGTTATTAACAAAATATAATAATTTACTCATTAATTGTTTGTTAAATAAATTTATAAATAATTAGCATTTACATTTTCTTAATTGTTGTCATTTATAATCTAAAGTCTGCAGCTGTGTCTTAGTTGAATTAAGTAATTATTCTTGTGTTACCTCGTCGATGTCAGAGGGATAGTCAAATTCCTGCAAAGTTTCCTTTTCAATCTCTTCTTCAATCTCCTCAATATCCGTTTCATGCTCCTCTTCGATCTCCTCCTCAAGTTCATCTTTAGTCTCCTCCTCAAGTTCATCTTTAGTCTCCTCCTCAAGTTCATCTTCAGTCTCCTCCTCAAGTTCATCTTTAGTCTCCTCCTCAAGTTCATCTTTAGTCTCCTCCCCAAGTTCATCTTTAGTCTCCTCCTCAAGTTCATCTTCAGTCTCCTATTTGTAAATTAGCATATTTATCAAACCATTAACATGTTTACTTTACTCGTCTGCTTGTGTAGCTGAACAAACTCGACAAAAGTACGGGTAAATGATACAGACAACACAGTTATTGAAATTGAGTTATTAATACAGTGATTTTAATGAGATGAGTTACACGTCTAAAGAAAACTGAATGCTATTAACAAAAGATAATCATTTACTGATTAATTATTTGTTTTATAAATGTATTCGTAATTTATACGATATTTCTGATTGTTGTCATTTCAATTCTAAAGTCTGTAGGTGTGTTTTAATTAAACAAAGTAATTATTCTTGTGTACGAATTGTTTATATCTTTTAGGATCGGAAGACACACGCTTACATCGTCAAAGTCAATTTCCTCAATGTCCCGAAGAGTAGAGTCTGACGAGCCCAGCGAAGCCTGGAACATAAAATAAATGAAGCATCGTGTTAGTTAGGGTTAGGGTTAGCCATCCACGCCAAGCAACTGTATTTCCATTTGTGCGATAAATGGGTAAATCATGACAAAGTGTTCCTGACTGAATTATTAGTTTGTTGTTCATTCCTGTTCATTCTTAAACAATATTTGTAAATTAGCATATTTATCAAACCATTAACATGTTTACTTTACTCGTCTGCTTGTGTAGCTGAACAAACTCGACCAAATTACGGGTAAATGATACAGACAACACAGAGTTATTGAATTTGAGTTATTAATACATTGAATGCAATGAGATGAGTTACACGTCTAAAGAAAACTGAATGCTATTAACAAAAGATAATAATTTAATAATTAATTATTTGTTTTTCAAATGAATTCATAATTTATACGTTTTCTGATTGTTGTCATTTTAATTTTAAAGTCTGTAGGTGTGTCTTGTACGAGTTGTTTATATCTTTTTCTATCTGAAGACACTCATTTACCTCTGCGTCCGACTGATCTGAGTCAGATTCCTGCAAAGTTTCCTTTTTAATTTCCTCTTCAATTTCCTTCTTAGTGTCCTGAAGACTGGAGCTACGGAAATTATGCGTAGCCATCACTGTTGATTTGTTTTTGTCTTCTGATGATTTGTCTTGTTTTAGTGTTGACAAAACTGTTTTTATTCGCCAACTAGAGCATTTGATTAATGTCAGAATGGCTCTTCTTCTTCGTGGGTGGCACCAAGTCAGGGTGCTTTAAACATCTACAGTGTGTTTTCATCCTTTGATGCTGTTGGCCCTTTGACTTCTTTAAATAACATAGACTACCTATATAGTCTATGTTATTTAAAGACGTCAGAGGGCCAAGTCATTCTATTAATGTGTGTGTGTGTGTGTGTGTGTGTGTGCGTGTGTGCGGGCGCGCGTGCGTGTATTTGTGTGTACACGTGTGTGTGTCTGGCCGTTGTCAGACATGACCTGCGGGTAGAATATGGAGAATTGGCTATGGAGTTTGCCTTTCACACATGTCGTCATCTTCGTCGGTGTGTTCAACGTGTGTGTCGCCACTTTTTCACCGGGAGATATTTGTTTTGTTTAGTTTTTTTTGCGTCTGTCACGTGTTAGTAGCCCCATCAACCCCGCCCCCCACTCGCTCTCGGTGAATCCAGCCTGCAGCATCCAGCATCCAACCACCCACTGGGTGTTTGCATGCGTGTGTGTGTTTCTGTATGTTTGTATGGAGGACGATACATGACTTAAGTATGAATACATTAATAAATAAATGCATAAATAAATACCTAAATAAATGCATAAATAAAAAAGGAAATAAATACAGAAATTAATAAATAAATACAGAAATGTATAAATAAGTATAAACAGCGAAAGAGATCTGATTTATAAAGGCTTCATTCTTGTACAATAGGAAAAAGTCTGAAAGCAGCTTTATATGACCTAAGTTTAGTTTGAGCACATTATCATTAGACCTGATTTCTCTTCCTCATAGTGAGTAGTAACTATACAAGTGTTTTTAAATGCTGAGAAGTACTCCACATACTAGTATACTGATATTTATGTGTACAGTGGTTTCCATAGATAATTTTGATGTGTTGGAATTTAACTGGGGCGGGGGGTGTTTTCTTTTATTTAAGACTCCTGTATGTACTGTGAACATGTGCATTCATTTTTACAATTTATTTATTTTCTAAAAATAATTATATATTTTTATTTATTGAATTTTTATTTATTTATATTGTTGATTTAACTTAAATATCTTTGCTTGTATGTGAGTTATATTTTATTGGTAGTTATTTTAAATAAAGTTTATGTGTAACTGAACACTTTCATCTTCGGAATCTTTGCCTTTTTTTTAAACAAATATATCGTATTGGAAATGTTTTACTAATATATGTCAAAACTAAAATCCATATTGTTCAGGCTCTTATGCAGATTTGTGACTTTTCTCTCAAACAAATTGTTTATTTTGACAATAAGTTAGTTGATTGATGCTTCAAACCATCGCTTCTCTGACTTCAATGCAGCGATATTCTTGGTAGTGACCCAGCTTCATCAAATTCCTACCAGTTTATAACCCGGATTCAGACCTGGATTTATTGTTTAAAGAGTAAATATCACGTTTTCTTCATCAGTAGTGAGAATGCACTTTCATCGTGTCATGACGGAGGTCGAGGAGTTAAAAGCTCATTCAGTTTTATGAGATCTCATATATAATCAGGAGCTGGGTCATGAAGAGCTTTAAAGCTTTAAAATCAAACATTGAGTCAGTGTGACGTGGCTGAAATGAGTTTCAGATGATTCTGGAATTAATTCAAGATAAGACACGATTAGATTAAAGTTTATTGATCCACACAACAGGGAAATTCAGTTGTTGTCAGTCATGATATGGAAGACAAGTTAATATAAAAAGGCAACTTGACTTAGACTATCTTCTTAAGGCCCAATCGCATTTCACCCCTTAGCCCTTCCCCTTCGTTTTCCCGCGTTCACGTGTAGGTGTAGGTGTTCCCAATACCTGTTGGGACTGAGGCGTAGGAACTGAGATTGTTGTGACCCTCACTTCAAACCTAGGGGTACCCACAATGCCTTGCGAATCACCGGCAAGCTGGGACCTGCATTAGCACAGATGTTATTTGGATATTATAGGTTTGTCACTTTAGTAACTGCAAACAATAGCATTGGTTTGTATAAGATCTCAACATTTTTATTACAATGACATCCCCGGCAAAACTTTTGACTCGTCTGTTTACATTGACCACTACTGATGACGTGGCAGGTTTCTTGACGGGCAGTCCCAATTCGTAGGGGAAGATTTCAACCACTACCCCTTGTGACTCTGTTTCAAGGGATAGGGCCAAGGATTGAAATGGGATTGGGCCGAACCAAGGTGTAGTCGGAAGAGATGTGTTTTCAGCCTGCGGCAGAAGATGTGTAGACTCATGTGTAGAGCTCAAAACTGTATCTCTTACTTGTGGCCTGTAACAATGCCTCTGCGTTACCGTGAGTTCCTCGTCATGAACACAAGGGGAATCAGGTAGGTGTCTTCAATGTCTCTCTTTATTCGCTCCACACACACACGTCAACAAACATAAACTTAAATCACACATAAAGCAACTAGCTTTACAGCTTGGTATCTCTGAGTTTCTGAGTCCGGGAGTGATCTCCTGGTTCCCGGCCAACCCGCGCCCCAGCGCGCTATTGCTGATAAAGAGGAGAGAGTCCTTAGTTGAACTGGAACACCTGTGTACAATCAGACTCTCTCCCTGGCACCGATCCCAGAACCCCATCCCCACTCCCTCCCTCCTGCAGCCGACGCTGACCACGCCCCACTACCACATGGCCCTTTCTTTTTTAAGAGGATAGGCCAAATGAACGTTTTTTTTCTTTTGTTTTTCAAGAGTGGAGGCAGTGTTACTAACTCTCTCCTCCAACTATATGTTGGAGCTTAGCATTGATGGCTTGATTCTTCAAGATGGCATCAACTTTCTGTGGCAGGACTTCTTCATTCCGCCGAGAGTGAGCTCTGTCTCTCTGAACTATTAGGTCATATTTGGCCTCCATGGCCTCTAACTTACACGTGATATACTTGTTCTCCATCCTGCGTGTTTCCTTGTCTTACATCAGTTCCTCTGTGTCTGCTGGGGCTTTCTTTGGCCTCTGTAATTTCTTATATGCCCGAAAGAACCAGGTTTTCTTCTTCTTCACTTGTTCCTCAAGTCTGCTGCAAGCTTCTCTTTCTTCCTGGTGCTGCCGTACAGCATCCTCCAGTTCACCTTGTAGCCTCATGTTCTCAGAGGCAACTTGGTCATTTTCACTGGTTAGATTGTCGAGTTTAGCTCTGTATTCCTGCTGCTGGGACATGGCAGCCTCACGAGCAACGTATATCTCAGTTTGAGCATCCTTCAGTTCACCTTGTAGCCTCTTGTTCTTAGAGGCAACGTGTTGATTTCTCCTCGTCACATTGTCCAGTTTAGCTCTGTATTGCTGCTGCACGAACATGGCAGAATCACGAGCAAGGCATTTATCATTTAGAGCATCCTCAAGTTCACCTTGTACTCTCACGTTCTTGGAAGCCAGTTGGTGATTTTCCTCTGTCAGATTGCTCAGTTTACGCTGCTTAGAGATGTCTGCCGCATGAGCACGCTGTCTCTCACGTACAGCATCATCAAGTTCACTTTTTAGCTTATTGTTCACAGAGGCAACTTGTTGATTTTCACGAGTCAGAAAGTCTAGTTTATCTCTGTCCTCCCATTGCTTGGAGACGGCGGCGTCACGAGCAAGCTGCATCTCACTTAGAGCATCCTTCAGGTCGCCTTGTAGCCTCTTGTTCTCAGAAGCCAGCTGTTGGTTTTCATGGGTCAGATTGTCCAGTTTATCTGCATCCTTCTGCTGATGGTCTAAGGCCTTTACTCTTTCACTGTTTGACCGATGTGCTGTTAACTCATCGACCGTATGTAGGAGCTCAACAATGATGGCTTGATTCTTAAAGATAATATTATCTTTCTGTGACACGGTTTCTTTCTCTTTCTTCACTTGTTCCTCAAGTCTTCTGCAAGCTTCTCTGTCCTCCTGGTGCTGCTTTCGGGCAAGCTCTGTCTCGTGAAGGGCATCTTCAAGTCTACTTCTTAGCATCTTGTTCTCAGAAGCCAGCTGGTGATCTTCATGATGCTGGTGGTCTTCCCCTGACCAGTTATCAGCCATTTCTACCTTCATGTGCTCAAGTGTTGCTTGCAGACCGGATGTTTGAGCTTGCTCTTGCTTCAAAGAGAGAGTTTTTGCGAGAGCTTCTTTTTCTTTTCGCTCCTTCTTCAGGTCTTCTTCCATTCGAGCTCGATCTCTTTTTAACCTGTTCACGTTCACTTCAAGAGCAGTTCTGGCTACTCTTTCTTTCAGGAGGTCTTTTTGGAGATCAATTTCACTTGACAGCCCCAATTCACTGAACTGTGAAACATAAAATAATTATTAGTTTGTTGTTCATTCATGTTCATTCTTGAAAAATATTTGTAAATTTGTATATTTATCAAATCATTAACATGTTTATTTTACTCGTCTGCTTGTGTAGCTGAACAAACTCGACAAAAGTACGGGTAAATGATACAGACAACACAGAATTATTGAATTTGAATTAATATTAACATTGAATGCAATGAGATGAGTTACACGTCTAAAGAAAACTGAATGTTATTAACCAAAGATAATAATTTACTGATTCATTATTTGTTTTATAAATTAATTCATAATTTATACATTTTCTAATTGTTGTCATTTCACGTCTAAAGTCTGCAGCTGTGTTTTAGTCAAAAGAAATAATTATTCTTGTGTATGAATTGTTTATATCTTTTTGTATCTGAAGACACACACTTACCTCGTCAAAGTCAATTTCCTCTTCAATTTCCTTCTTAATGTCCCGAAGAGAAGAGTCTGACGAGCTCAGCGAAGCCTGAAACATAAAATAATTTGTAGTACGTTGTTCATTCATGTTCATTCTTGAACGATGTATTTAAATTAGCATATTTATCAGGCCATTCACAGGTTTATTTTACTCGTCTGCTTGTGTAGCTGAACAAACTCGACAAAAGTACGGGTAAATGACACAGACAACACAGAATTATTGAATTTGAATTAATAGTAACATTTTCTGATTGGTGTCATTGTAATTCTAAAGTCTGCAGCTGTGTTTTAGTTAAAATAAGTAATTATTCTTGTGTACGAATTGTTTATATCTTTTAGGATCTGAAGACACACGCTTACCTCTTCAAAGTCAATTTCCTCTTCAATTTCATTGGTACTGTCCAGAAGAGAAGAGTCTGACAAGCTCAGCGAAGCCTGAAACATAAAATAATTAAATTAGTGTTTTTATCAAACCATTAACATGTAATTTTACTACTATTATTGAATTTGAGTAAATAATACATTGAATTTAATGGGATCAGTTACACGTCTAAAGAAAACTGAATGTTATTAACAAAATATAATAATTTACTCATTAATTGTTTGTTAAATAAATTAATAAATAATTTGCATTTACATTTTCTTAATTGTTGTCATTTATAATCTAAAGTCTGCAGCTGTGTCTTAGTTGAATTAAGTAATTATTCTTGTGTTACCTCGTCGATGTCAGAGGGATAGTCAAATTCCTGCAAAGTTTCCTTTTCAATCTCTTCTTCAATCTCCTCAATATCCGTTTCATGCTCCTCTTCGATCTCCTCCTCAAGTTCATCTTTAGTCTCCTCCTCAACTTCATCTTTAGTCTCCTCCTCAAGTTCATCTTCAGTCTCCTCCTCAAGTTCATCTTTAGTCTCCTCCTCAAGTTCATCTTTAGTCTCGTCCTCAAGTTCATCTTTAGTCTCCTCCTCAAGTTCATCTTCAGTCTCCTATTTGTAAATTAGCATATTTATCAAACCATTAACATGTTTACTTTACTCGTCTGCTTGTGTAGCTGAACAAACTCGACAAAAGTACGGGTAAATGATACAGACAACACAGTTATTGAAATTGAGTTATTAATACAGTGATTTTAATGAGATGAGTTACACGTCTAAAGAAAACTGAATGCTATTAACAAAAGATAATCATTTACTGATTAATTATTTGTTTTATAAATGTATTCGTAATTTATATGATATTTCTGATTGTTGTCATTTCAATTCTAAAGTCTGTAGGTGTGTTTTAATTAAACAAAGTAATTATTCTTGTGTACGAATTGTTTATATCTTTTAGGATCGGAAGACACACGCTTACATCGTCAAAGTCAATTTCCTCAATGTCCCGAAGAGTAGAGTCTGACGAGCCCAGCGAAGCCTGGAACATAAAATAAATGAAGCATCGTGTTAGTTAGGGTTAGGGTTAGCCATCCACGACAAGCAACTGTATTTCCATTTGTGCGATAAATGGGTAAATCATGACAAAGTGTTCCTGACTGAATTATTAGTTTGTTGCTCATTCCTGTTCATTCTTAAACAATATTTGTAAATTAGCATATTTATCAAACCATTAACATGTTTACTTTACTCGTCTGCTTGTGTAGCTGAACAAACTCGACCAAATTACGGGTAAATGATACAGACAACACAGAGTTATTGAATTTGAGTTATTAATACATTGAATGCAATGAGATGAGTTACACGTCTAAAGAAAACTGAATGCTATTAACAAAAGATAATAATTTAATAATTAATTATTTGTTTTTCAAATGAATTCATAATTTATACGTTTTCTGATTGTTGTCATTTTAATTTTAAAGTCTGTAGGTGTGTCTTGTACGAGTTGTTTATATCTTTTTCTATCTGAAGACACTCATTTACCTCTGCGTCCGACTGATCTGAGTCAGATTCCTGCAAAGTTTCCTTTTTAATTTCCTCTTCAATTTCCTTCTTAGTGTCCTGAAGACTGGAGCTTCGGAAATTATGCGTAGCCATCACTGTTGATTTGTTTTTGTCTTCTGATGATTTGTCTTGTTTTAGTGTTGACAAAACTGTTTTTATTCGCCAACTAGAGCATTTGATTAATGTCAGAATGGCTCTTCTTCTTCGTGGGTGGCACCAAGTCAAGGTGCTTTAAACATCTACAGTGTGTTTTCATCCTTTGATGCTGTTGGCCCTTTGACTTCTTTAAATAACATAGACTATATAGGTAGTCTATGTTATTTAAAGACGTCAGAGGGCCAAGTCATTCTATTAATGTGTGCGTGTATTTGTGTGTACACGTGTGTGTGTCTGGCCGTTGTCAGACATGACCTGCGGGTAGAATATGGAGAATTGGCTATGGAGTTTGCCTTTCACACATGTCGTCATCTTCGTCGGTGTGTTCAACGTGTGTGTCGCCACTTTTTCACCGGGAGATATTTGTTTTGTTTAGTTTTTTTTGCGTCTGTCACGTGTTAGTAGCGCCATCAACCCCGCCCCCCACTCGCTCTCGGTGAATCCAGCCTGCAGCATCCAGCATGCAAACACCCACTCATCGATCTGGGGATCGATGAGTGGGTGTTTGCATGCGTGTGTGTGTTTCTGTATGTTTGTATGGAGGACGATACATGACTTAAGTATGAATAAATTAATAAATAAATGCATAAATAAATACCTAAATAAATGCATAAATAAAAAAGGAAATAAATACAGAAATTAATAAATAAATACAGAAATGTATAAATAAGTATAAACAGCAAAAGAGATCTGATTTATGAAGGCTTCATTCTTGTACAATAGGAAAAAGTCTGAAAGCAGCTTTATATGACCTAAGTTTAGCTTGAGCACATTATCATTAGACCTGATTTCTCTTCCTCATAGTGAGTAGTAACTATACAAGTGTTTTTAAATGCTGAGAAGTACTCCACATACTAGTATACTGATATTTATGTGTACAGTGGTTTCCATAGATAATTTTGATGTGTTGGAATTTAACTGGGGCGGGGGGGGGGGGGTTTTCTTTTATTTAAGACTCCTGTATGTACTGTGAACATGTGCATTCATTTTTACAATTTATTTATTTTCTAAAAATAATTATATATTTTTATTTATTGAATTTTCATTCAGTTATATTGTTGATTTAACTTAAATGTCTTTGCTTGTATGTGAGTTATATTTTATTGGTAGTTATTTTAAATAAAGTTTATGTGTAACTGAACACTTTCATCTTCGGAATCTTTGCCTTTTTTTTAAACAAATATATCGTATTGGAAATGTTTTACTAATATATGTCAAAACTAAAATCCATATTGTTCAGGCTCTTATGCAGATTTGTGACTTTTCTCTCAAACAAATTGTTTATTTTGACAATAAGTTAGTTGATTGATGCTTCAAACCATCGCTTCTCTGACTTCAATGCAGCGATATTCTTGGTAGTGACCCAGCTTCATCAAATTCCTACCAGTTTATAACCCGGATTCAGACTAGGATTTATTGTTTAAAGAGTAAATATCACGTTTTCTTCATCAGTAGTGAGAATGCACTTTCATCGTGTCATGACGGAGGTCGAGGAGTTAAAAGCTCACTCAGTTTCATGAGATCTCATATATAATCAGGAGCTGGGTCATGAAGAGCTTTAAAGCTTTAAAATCAAACATTGAGTCAGTGTGACGTGGCTGAAATGAGTTTCAGATGATTCTGGAATTAATTCAAGATAAGACACAATTAGATAAAAGTTTATTGATCCACACAACAGGGAAATTCAGTTGTTGTCAGTCATGATATGGAAGACAAGTTAATATAAAAAGGCAACTTGACTTAGACTATCTTCTTAAGGCCCAATCGCATTTCACCCCTTAGCCCTTCCCCTTCGTTTTCCCGCGTTCACGTGTAGGGGTAGGTGTTCCCAATACCTGTTGGGACTGAGGCGTAGGAACTGAGATTGTTGTGACCCTCACTTCAAACCTAGGGGTACCCACAATGCCTTGCGAATCACCGGCAAGCTGGGACCTGCATTAGCACAGATGTTATTTGGATATTATAGGTTTGTCACTTTAGTAACTGCAAACAATAGCATTGGTTTGTATAAGATCTCAACATTTTTATTACAATGACATCCCCGGCAAAACTTTTGACTCGTCTGTTTACATTGACCACTACTGATGACGTGGCAGGTTTCTTGACGGGCAGTCCCAATTCGTAGGGGAAGATTTCAACCACTACCCCTTGTGACTCTGTTTCAAGGGATAGGGCCAAGGATTGAAATGGGATTGGGCCGAACCAAGGTGTAGTCGGAAGAGATGTGTTTTCAGCCTGCGGCAGAAGATGTGTAGACTTTCTGGTTTCCTGATGGTAATGGGGACAATGAGATCAACGGACTTCTGGCTGTCCCCGGCTGCGCCTGCTGTTTGGGTGGGTGCCGAGATTTTGAAGCATCTCGCGGAAAGTAGAATGAAAGTCTCCATGTTTCTTTTGCAGGTTGTCAGAGGTTGTGGAGGGATGGACTCAAATGCTGCCGCTCCGGCAATTTTACTTGATTGATCTTGGCTTCCGTGAGCTCAAAACTGTATCTCTTACTTGTGGCCTGTAACAATGCCTCTGCGTTACCGTGAGTTCCTCGTCATGAACACAAGGGGAATCAGGTAGGTGTCTTCAATGTCTCTCTTTATTCGCTCCACACACACACGTCAACAAACATAAACTTAAATCACACATAAAGCAACTAGCTTTACAGCTTGGTATCTCTGAGTTTCTGAGTCCGGGAGTGAGCTCCTGGTTCCCGGCCAACCCGCGCCCCAGCGCGCTACTGCTGATAAAGAGGAGAGAGTCCTTAGTTGAACTGGAACACCTGTGTACAATCAGACTCTCTCCCTGGCACCGATCCCAGAACCCCATCCCCACTCCCTCCCTCCTGCAGCCGACGCTGACCACGCCCCACTACCACATGGCCCTTTCTTTTTTAAGAGCATAGGCCAAATGAACGGTTTTCTTCTTTTGTTTTTCAAGAGTGGAGGCAGTGTTACTAACTCTCTCCTCCAAGACGGCCCTTTGCATCCTTCAGTTCACCTTGTAGCCTCTTGTTCTTAGAGGCAACGTGTTGATTTCTCCTTGTCACATTGTCCAGTTTAGCTCTGTATTGCTGCTGCACGAACATGGCAGAATCACGAGCAAGGCATTTATCATTTAGATCATCCTCAAGTTCACCTTGTACTCTCACGTTCTTGGAAGCCAGTTGGTGATTTTCCTCAGTCAGATTGCTCAGTTTACGCTGCTTAGAGATGTCTGCCGCATGAGCACGCTGTCTCTCACGTACAGCATCATCAAGTTCACTTTTTAGCTTATTGTTCACAGAGGCAACTTGTTGATTTTCACGAGTCAGAAAGTCTAGTTCATCTCTGTCCTCCCATTTTTGGAGACGGCGGCGTCACGAGCAAGCTGCATCTCACTTAGAGCATCCTTCAGGTCGCCTTGTAGCCTCTTGTTCTCAGAAGCCAGCTGTTGGTTTTCATGGGTCAGATTGTCCAGTTCATCTGCATCCTTCTGCTGATGGTTTAAGGCCTTTACTCTTTCACTGTTTGACCGATGTGCTGTTAACTCATCGACCGTATGTAGGAGCTCAACAATGATGGCTTGATTCTTAAAGATAATATCATCTTTCTGTGACACGGTTTCTTTCTCCTTCTTCACTTGTTCCTCAAGTCTGCTGCAAGCTTCTCTGTCCTCCTGGTGCTGCTTTCGGGCAAGCTCTGTCTCGTGAAGGGCATCTTCAAGTCTACTTCTTAGCATCTTGTTCTCAGAAGCCAGCTGGTGATCTTCATGATGCTGGTGGTCTTCCCCTGACCTGTTATCAGCCATTTCTGCCTTCATGTGCTCAATTGTTGCTTGCAGACCGGATGTTTGAGCTTGCTCTTGCTTCAAAGAGAGAGTTTTTGCGAGAGCTTCTTTTTCTTTTTCGCTCCTTCTTCAGGTCTTCTTCCATTCGAGCTCGATCTCTTTTTAACCTGTTCACGTTCACTTCAAGAGCAGTTCTGGCTCCTCTTTCTTTCAGGAGGTCTTTTTGGAGATCAATTTCACTTGACAGCTCCAATTCACTGAACTGTGAAACATAAAATAATTATTAGTTTGTTGTTCATTCATGTTCATTCTTGAAAAATATTTGTAAATTTGTATATTTATCAAATCATTAACATGTTTATTTTACTCGTCTGCTTGTGTAGCTGAACAAACTCGACAAAAGTACGGGTAAATGATACAGACACCTGTTGGGACCTGGTATTTGTGAACTACAGTTCGGCCTACATGTGTAGTCAAAGCCTGACCACATGTTCTTTGTTCTGGAGACAAACCAGAGCCTCCAGAAGTCAGTCTCCCAGAGTGTTTCAACGTCACACAGAGGTGTGAGAACTGACCGGGGACACAAGTTTCAACCACTATTGGTCACTCTGGGCCCCATGACCCATGAGGTCACCAGGCCAATATAAGCCAAGTCCCCCCTCTCTTCTGCCTCTTTCGACTCTTCTACTCAACCCTCCAAGAGGAGAAGTGTGGCTTCTCCAGCTCACCTCTCTTTCTGCTTCTTTGATGCTGTTGGCCCTTTGACGTCTTTTAAATGTTGGATGATTTGGCCAAGAGGAAGCATATACAGTAAATAGAAAATAAAATTGGGCCTAAAACTGAACCTTGTGGTACACCACAGGTAACGTGCGTTTTAGAGGATGTGTAATTAGTGACCGAGCAGGTTTTTTTTCTAAAAGGTAAGAATCAAACAAACTAAGTGCAGTATCCTTGATGCCAACCCAGGTTCTAAGACGGTCATTTAATGGGATCTACAGTATCAAAGGCTGCATTTAGGTCTAGGAGGTTTAAAACTGCTCTCTCCTCTGTCAGCTGCTAAAAGAAGGTCATTGGTTACTTTGAGGAGGGCAGTGTCTGTACTGTGTAATTATCTAAAACCTGACAGAAATTTCTCAAAGATGTTATTATGACACATAAAAGATAAAAGTTGGGTTGAAACCATGGAAGTTTAGAGATCGGCCAAAACATTTTAAGAACAGAGGGTTCAAGGTTAGGTTTCTTTAAAATAGGTGGGGCCACAGCATGTTTAAAACTGGAAGGAAAGATTCCCTCTGTTAGGGCTCTATTAAGAATCATTAAAGTTAGCAGCATCACGCAACAACTACGGATTACCATGAAAGTTGGGAGAAGAATGTGGCATGGGTCAGGGAAGATCCCATTAAATTTTGGTGTAGATTCGGATCAGGGAATGGATCGATTTTCTTTCATTTTCTTTAACATTGTGAGAGAAGAGAGAAACATTAAAATATTAAAATATAGAAACTCTTAAATACTAATATAATGAAATCATGAGATAAAATGTCACACACCCACATAACAGATAAATAACTGGATACATAGAATTTGGTTTCATACAACACACTTCATTCATTTATATATATCTTTTTTCTTTGAGTTACCAGTTCCTGGGGCCTTGCTGCTGGAGTCGTCTGGCCAGCCATCAAAAGGAGGCCCTGCTTCAGAAGACAAACCTAATTGGCCTTAAGCACTAATTGGACTGCACCACGTCTCTCGTAATCATGGGGAGGGACATTGGGCCTCATTTACTAACAGTGCGTACGCACGTTTGACGAACGAATCTGGGATTCATCAATATGTTCGTACCTAAATTTGTTCGTACTCTGCGAACAAATTTAGAACTTCCTCAGACCATGCGTATGCACAAATGATGAAGGCCCGTCTGTCCTATAAAATGTAAACACCCACCCATTTAACTAAATGCATAGTATATTTCAACACCATTTATTTAAATAAAAAATAGTAGATAGACAGCAATAATTTTATTTACTAATGAATTGACCAAATGTATTAAAAAACTATGAAAATGACGTGTCATCCTCATCATCTCTATAAAAACCTGTTGGATTCATATTAATGTTTCTGGATAAACGAGGCATCGCTTCTTCTGAAACAATGTTAAAACACCGCGCTACGTCATAATCTGCGGGACTGCATGTGTGTGTGTGTGTTCGTCTCTGTCCCTCTTCAGACGAACTGATAATCCCATGTATTAATTATGATTCGATGATGTCGGATCATGTCTCCTGATCTTTCCGGTCACTTTAACCCTGATGTCCTGACTGTGCGCGTCACGTTACGTCTCATGTTGTGTAAACAAACACAAAGTAAACGTCAGTCCTGTACGTGTCCTAATAACTTGTTATCAGTGTTTATTGTTAAAGTGTAAAGTGAGAGCAGGTCAGAGGAGTGAGGAGGAAACAGACACCGATAGAGACTCAGACACAGCAGACCTTTTAATGTGAGTCTGTTCTGATCCTGAAGCAGCTGTGTTATAATTATTCAGCGGAGTCCACGTCCACGTCCGCGTCACGATGCATCTCAGAGAAATGTCCACAGCTCTAGAGCTCAGCTCTGTGCAGGACACATTATTCATCGCCTCAGTTATTGCAGCCGAGGTAAACATTTTTTTAAACATCGTCACTCTGGAGGACACGCTACAGAGAAGTGTGTCTTTTGTGTCTTCCACCTCCGACGCCTTCAATTTCTGCTGTTGTGAGATTCTTGTGTTTTCTACCTTTTGGGGCCGTCTCTCATAACTTCAACTGTTCAGCACACCGCTCTCCTCATGACCAACGGATGTCCTTATATGGAGAAATAGAGGCGTGGCAGTATGCTAAATGCAGAGAGCGGACATGCGCCTGTCAATTTAGAATGATTCTGATTCACAAACATACGCATGGTGGTGAGAACAAAATCGGCTGGTGCGCTAGTGTCATGAATCCGGCGGCGATTTTGCGCACGCACTTATTTTCTGCGGAGAGGAAGAACATTTCTGCGCACGTTAGTAAATGAGGCCCATTGTTTCCTTAATTAGATTTTTAGTTGTTAATCTTTGACTACTGTTTGATATTCATGTTTAATTATTTGACCATATTTACTATTAAATGGCTTTATACTGGTGTTATGTTGTGTGTTAATTCTATCCCCCTAATTTAAGATTTTTTTTCCATATCTCCCAGCCCTACATGGTAGTATGTGGGCAGTGATGAATACATAGTTTGAAATAGACATATCTATTTTCATAGTCGATCGAGTAAAAATGGTGCTCATAATTATCCTCATTATTAAATCCATCAAATTGGGAACATCAATCTGAAGAACCAGCACTGAAGAAACAATTCTAGTTATTAAAATACCAGTTTATTAATATGGTACATTTCATTAAGCCACATAGAAGATCTAATATATGAGTTGGTTTGTCCCCTGCAGACTGAAGTAATACAAATTGTAAAAAAATTGATTTAATCAAAAAATACAGATATAAAATTAAACCACACACAAGACTGTAGTTGCAGGATGACCATGCAGTACCAGATAATTTATCATCTTCAACAACACTAAATTTATATAAAGCCTTGTTTTGTAAACACACAAATCTTTACCTGTATGAATCTTTAAATGCCTTTTCATGGTTGTAAATTAAGATAAGCTTTTATCATGTGTTGCAGGCTCCTCATCTGTGTGAGTTCTCATGTGGACATTCAATTGACTTCTTTCTCCAAAACTTCTCTGACATGTTTGGCAAGAATAAGGCCTCTCATCTGTGTGACTCCTCATGTGTACTGCCAAATGGCTTCTTTGACCAAAACCTTTCCCACATGCTTGGCAAGAATATGGCCTCTCACCAGTGTGAGTTCTCATGTGGGCTTTCAAGTCATTACTACGTGCAAAAGCTTTACCACATGTTTGGCAAGAATACGGCCTCTCACCACTGTGAATTATCATGTGGGCTTTCAAATCACCACTACGTCCAAAACATTTCCCACATTTTTGGCAAGAAAATGGCTTCTCACCTGTGTGAATTCTCATGTGGACATTCAAATCACCCCTACGTCCAAAACCTTTCCCACAAGTTTTGCAAGAAAATGGCTTCTCACCTGTGTGCGTTGTCATGTGGCTTTTCAATTGACTATTATCTACAAAACTTTTCTGACATGTTTGGCAAGAATATGGCTTCTCATCTGAGTGAATTCTCATGTGGACATTCAAATGCCCACTGTTTCTAAAACGTTTTGCACATGTTTGGCAAGTAAATGGCTTCTCGCCTGTGTGAATTCTCATGTGGATTTTCAAATGCCCACAGTTTGAAAAACGTTTTCCACATGTTTTGCAAGAATATGGCTTCTCACCTGCGTGACTCCTCATGTGGATTTTGAAGAAGACCATCCCAATAAATCTTTTCTGACATATTTTGCATAAATAAGGTTTCTCACCTGTGCGGTTTCTCAGATGTATTTTCATTTGATGATCAGCATTAATTTCTGATATGTAAACATATTTACTGTGACTCCTATTTTCATGAAGACTCTTCTGTGGGTTTGGTTCTTCATTTCTAGTTGATCCTGAATCCACATGTTTTCTTCTGTTCTGATCTTGACTCTCAGCTACAGTAGAGTTGTGAGAGAGGAGCTGGTGCTCACCGTCTGGTTCTGGTTCTCTGGGGTCACTTTCCTCATAATCAAGAGTCAACATTAAGGTATCAGTCTCCTGCTTCAGTACGAGCTGCTCTCCCTCCTGACTGATGCACATTTCCTCCTGCTCCCCTTTCATTTGTCGTGGCTCTGGGTTCTCTTGGTCCAGACTGGAGTTCCTCTCCTGGTTACAGAGCTGCTGGTCAGTGAGAACCTCCTCCTCCTTACAGGCATGCTGCTGTGGGAGCTCTGAGGGAACAAAGAGGCACAAGACAGAGGTTTAGTTTCAGATTTGTTAATTACTGTGAAAGCTAAGTAACAATACTAACTGCTTCTCCAGTTTTAGCACCACATATTGTTGTGTAAGAGTTTAATATTTTCATTGAATAATTTATGTTGTTTGAAACAAACGTTCAAATTTATGAAGTCAATTATATTTATGAGAGCAACAAAATAAAGTAACATGTAGTGTTTTCTCCATTCAGACCATATCAGGTCAGGTCCGTATAAAGAACCAGTCCAGGTAGAGATGTTATTGATCAGGACCTGGTGTGATGTGGTCTTGACATGAAAGTAAACCAGCGTCCTTATTTTAAAATAGAATAAATGTTTCACAAAGATGAAAGTATGTTCTAAAGAGTAATTTGCTTCTTTGTGATAATCTAGTCCTGACTTGAACAATCTGAGTCTATTGTTCCTTGGCTGAGTATTTTTGAAATAAATTGATTTTATCATTTAATATTGCAGGTATTTATTAATTCTTTTTTTAATATTATCTCAAATCATTATTTTATTTTCTTACTTTATGAACAAACATACATTTTGTATTCCTACATCAATTCTACATACTGTATATGTAAAATTGTCAAAAATGACCCATACAGTATGTATTCACTACAGAGCACCTGCCATTCATTTCACATGGCTGATATTGCACAACTGATGCATGCACAAAAGCTGTTGACTTATTCATTTCTAACTAGCTACCCATAGCTAGATCAACAAAATGAAGAAATAGAACATACAGACTGATTGATGTGCATTGGAAAATATTTGTGTGTTTTTGATTTTCTTTATCCAGAGTGTTAGTATGGCTGGTCTCGATCATTTCAAACTCACGACGGAAATGGTCATAAAGATGCTGCATTAGGGAACAGAATGAGGAAGATGAGGAGATAATTCTTGGTCTGGATTCTGAGTCTGAAATATCTGATGCTGGTGACCTAGACTATCCTATCTGCAAGTCTAGCTCAAGAAGCCACAGCATCCCGGGGAGCTGCCCAGGACCTGCACCTGGTTCAACAGCTGTTTCATCGAAAGATGCCTGGGATATGTTCATCAGTGACAACATCATTGGGGAGGTTCTTTTCTAAAGATAAAGAAAATCAAAAGCACAAGAACATTTTCAAATGCATATCAATCAGTCTATTTAGTATATACTGTTCTATTCCAAGTTTTATTTTGTTTTGATCTAGCTATCGTTAGCTAGCTAGAAAAGAATATGTCAACTAGATAAAAGCTAACTATTATTGTATATATTTCTCTTCCTCACTAGCAATGGATTGTAAAATAAGACATGCATCAGATGTGCAAAGCATCTGTGTGAAATGAATGGCAGGTGCTCCAATGTGAATACATACTGTATGGGTAATTTTTGATCCATATAAACAATGATGTGTTAATCAAAAACAAGATAATTATAGAATACTTAGAATATTAAATGAAGTAAATTGATTTAAAAGATATAGCAAAGAAAAACTCAGCTACGCATCCAAAAACGTAGATGACTTTTGACCCATGTTGTGCATTTGAAAGGTAGTGATACAAAATTATTTTTATTCAAAAGTAAGAAAGGCAAAATTAAAATAAGGATTTGTGATGATGAAGTTAATTGAGGAATACCTGAAATTCTGAATAATGAAATTGATTTACTGCAAAGATAAAGAAAAAAAAACGGAGTCGGGTCACTTGTGACTCACGTTGTGTATCAAAGGGTTAATAGACGCACGGTTTGACGAGGAGATTACAAGGTTTGTAAAAGAGACCCGGTCGACTGTTATCTAGGTGGAGGAAACACAGAGAAACCCAGAAATCCAATATCAGCCACATTCTGGTTGTACAGACCGATCCTGTGTAGCTTTATTTCAGGTTTCAAAACGACGTCCAGCAGTCTGCGCTGACGAGCGACCTCTTCTTCGTACTGGACGATGGTTTTTTCAAACACTGTGAATATCTCTTCAGCAGCAGCAGTTAGTCGCTCACTGATGAACTCTCTCAAGCACTGGACCGAAGACATCCCTGCTCCGTCAATATTTACCCGAGACACGACCACTCGACTGTCTTCCAGCTAACTGCTAACATGCACCGAGCTAACGCTGCTAGCTCTGTCTTTACTTCCGGTCTGTGTCACACTGCGAAGGTCCGACAGAGAGACAGGGTAAACTTTTTCATCTTTATGTATTAAGTGTTTATAGCGCCCCCTTCTGACAGATGTGAGAACCTGCATCTGTACATTCACACCGATGTTGGAGTGTACAAGACGATTCTATGAGTTGTAATACAGAGTTAAACCATAGTGACAGAATTCAACATGACATAGACCAGTCATCATACATGTCTATTTGTCGGTATCACAGACTGTAAATATAGATGGATGACAGAACTCCTCTCCCTCCAGTTTTACACAAATGGAGGTCAAATACGTTGGATACAACATACTGCACTTTTGACGTTATTTGGAGTCAGAGTCTGCGCAGTAGTGATCGTGGTGTGGAGCCACAGGGCTGAGGGGTAAAGTGACTTGAGGCTAAGGGAATCGGGAAAGCCAGGAGAGTTTCAGTACAGAGAGACTTAGCTTTTATGGTTCAACCAGGACAGAGGGGATCACAGCCCAATCCGAGCAGTTTAGATTGATTTCCAAATCCTTCATCAGGCTCCAGGGATCAGCTCATTTGCCTCTGACAAGAAGATTGTGGAAACAAAACCAGCCAGTTCTTGGATCAACAGCCACCTCCGGTAGCACATATATCCAGAAACAAATTTTTGTGATCTCCTTCCTTCAGTTACTCTCACTCCTCAGTTCTCTTCTATGCTGGCTTTATTTGATTTCCCTCCTTTGTGGCTCACATGTTTGTCCAATTTAGGGGGAAGAGTAACATCTTACTGTGTGGTGGCTCAGGTGTAGGAGAGGCTGGTCTGAATGTAATAACCGTTATACGTTTCATCCGCCTTAGTATGGCCTGTATAATAAAGGACAAACTTGGGGCACAGTAATACCTCAATGCACAATATGTAACTTCTACTGTTAGGGATCTTGGAATCTAAATAATGAAAACAGAGGATATAGTTAGATGGCATTATGAAGTAGCGTGGTGTTTTTGGTGGAAGCAGGGTTATTGTCTTTGTTTGACAACAAAATCTAGCTCAAGTGCCTGAAGCAGAAGTGTTCTCGAACAAGTTAATGTTTTATTTACATTATGTTTAGCTACGTTCAACGACTTCCTTCCTCACATATCAAACTTGAAGGCACGTTATGGCAACAGGTGACATCAGATGTCCTGTTACTTGAATTACATTTTGGGATGGAGATTTGTTGGAAATATTTGAGATAATGTAGATATACAAATCAACAACATATATAACATACCTGTAGGTTTCCTACCTAAGAACAGAAGCCCACCCTGCCTCTGGCGATATTCCTATTAATGTTGGGGGGGGGAATTGATGCCACCGGAAAATGCATCAATTCCGGTGGCAATGGTTTTTGTGTGGGATTGGGTTCAGCTTTACAGAGATCTTTAATTTAAAATGCTGAGGTGTGAGTGGGACGAGGGTAGACATGTAGTCCTTGTGGACAGTTCAATAAAGGTTCCCCACCACTGGTTTTGAAGGAGCTCCTGTTTTCTCATTAATTATCAGCAGTGGCACTTGGAAAGGTGGATCAGGTTTATCATTATAGGTTGTCAGGGCATGCCGTACAAACTGCACGTCACTTCCTTGATGCAGAGAGACGATGTCACACCAATGCAGCTGGATGTGGATTATTTTAGCTGTAACACCACATGTTTGTCTGATAAATATCTAAACTTGTTCGGAATGGATTTTGTAACATGGTTCACAATGGTTGTTCATTGGACAAGGAAGTTTTGAATTATTTGACTAATATACGCCCAGCCTTATTTAAGTTTGTGATTAGACAGAAATGACTACTCAGAATCATTGACTACCTGATACAATGACATCACATTTTGTGTTCTTATCAGCTAAATGAGATATGTGTGTATGTTAAGTCATCCCACTCTTGTACTGAATGTGTAATGTGCACAGGTGGAGCTGCATGAGCGTCGTGGAGACACCATTCCCGAGGGCTGGGGCTGTGACGCTCAGGGAAAGCTGACAACAGATCCCAAGAGAGTCCTAGACGGAGGAGGACTGGTGCCCATCGGCGGCAGTGAAGCCACAGGTCAGAAACCAGCAGATACAACTGTTGGCATTCAGCTCAGGGAGATAGAAGTCCTGGGGCCTTTACTGCAAAGCGAGTTTAACGTAGCAAGGATATATTTTTGTTTTCCGGCCTCACTCAACCAAACATCAGCCGTCCTGATAACCTGCACTACGAAGCTGGTTATCAACTGTCTCAGTTTACCCTGAGTTTAGGTGAGTTCGAGGTGTCTGACTGTGTCTGACTTGATCCATCTGCCATCAGCTGCAGGTGTAGAGTAAAAGAACACACACAGAAACAGCCGTCACACTTTCTACTTCTCGTAGTGTCAGAGAGCAGAGAACAATGGCCGATCTCACAGTGTTTGTTTATTCTCATTAGTCAGGAGATGAAATTTATCAAATCCTCTTTGAAGAGAAATAATCAGAGCTAACTGTTTTCTCCTTTATCATTCACTACATTAGAAATGCAAAAGGCACACATGTAATAACATGACAGAAACAAAGAGAAACAAACTGATATACACTGCTGGTGGTTATATAGCTTCACACAATAATAAATAAAATAAAATAAATTTATATAATATTATATAGGTAATGTTATATGTTGATATCATCTAACTTTTTTTGTGGTATGTCTTCATAAATTGAGTCTATCAGCTATTAATTTTGACACGTTTTCATTAACTTGCTAAAATTAAAATTAATCAAGTTTATTTTAAAGCAAAATCCCACACAGCAATTTAACTTCACACAAACATAAGCTAAAGATGCTGTTTGTGTATCTTAATAAAAAATCTCCTCTTCAGCCTGTAGGTGAGATATGTTTTAACCACTAGAGGGAGACCAAGTCTAAGTAAACTTTCTGTTTAGACCGTCAATATACTTAAGAGCTTTTATGGTTTTTTTTTCTACATTTCATTCGTTCTGTGATGTTGATGTTGTTTGTGATATAATTTACAAAAAGCAACCAACTCCGAGGCTAACCCTGACCTCTGTGCTGATAAACCCTGAGATGGTTCAGCTGTTCTGAGTCATTTCAGTTAACTCTGAGCATGTTAAACGTGCATGTGGTGTATAAATACTACCATTCACCATGGTAACGGGTAGAGACCAACTAAGTGCAGTATCCTTGATGCCAACCCAGGTTCTAAGACGGTCATTTAATGTGATCTACAGTATCAAAGGCTGCATTTAGGTCAAGGAGGTTTAAAACTGCTCTCTCCTCTGTCAGCTGCTCAAAGAAGGTCATTGGTTACGTTGAGGAGGGCAGTGTCTGTACTGTGTAATTATCTAAAACCTGACAGAAATTTCTCAAAGATGTTATTATGACACATAAAAGATCAAAGTTGGGTTGAAACCATGGAAGTTTAGAGATCGGCCCAAAATTGTTAAGAACAGAGGGTTCAAGGTGAGGTTTCTTTAAAATAGGTTGGGCCTTGGTGGAGGTATGCACTCTACTGTCTGTCATTCTAGTCCTGCATGGATGTGTCTCTAAGTATTTTCCCCCATTTGTCACGTGTATTTTCTGCATGTGTTTGTTTTAAGTGTGTCTTTATGCTGATGAGAAACTCAAAGCCAGTCTGTCGGGTCAAATTGCAACTGATGTCAAAATATATTCCAACACTATGTTTTTAGTTGTGGTCATTTCCTCTCCTCTTTGCATCAATCACTCTGAAAATGGCTGGCGGAGAGGCCTGTCCCAGAGCCACAAGGGAGACTGGGCAGTGACAGATGCCCAGATCAGGACCTTAATCTCCCATGCCAAAAGTCCTGGCACTGGGCCCCGGACCCTCGATGTCTTGTTAACACTCGGCCGGCTGCAAACAAAAGAAGAGAAATCAACAAATCAATGGGCTTTCAGCCCCACTGGGGAAGGGGAAAGGTGGTGGAGGAGGGGGGCTAAGTGAGTGCTGGGCTGGGCTGAGCCAGGTCTGCAAGTGGGAAGGCGATGCATAGAGATTACAGGCTTTCTGCGGAGGGGGGGAGGTAGGTGTGTGCTGGGTGGAGGGCTCCGCTGAGTCCAAGGATTAAGGGGCCAATTCAAACCCTCGTTATAGGGGGCAGACTCTGAGGTGTGTGTATAGATAGATGATGGATGGTGGGGGTCTAATCTACCCTGGCCTTGGCCCTGTGCCCTTGTGCGGATTAAACGGGGCCCCAAGCAGCCTCGAGAGCAGGGCCGCTGACTAGGATTAAGCAGATTCTAACAGGTGTCTTCTTTTGTGGTGCTGAGGGGGGTTCTGTCCATCACTCACTGAATGAGCAAATCATGAAGTGATCAACTATTGCTGATGGGGCCAGTGATGCCAAAAGGCCACAGCATGTGTGTGTGTGTGCGTGTGTGTGTGTGTGTGTGCGCGTGTGCGTGTGTGTGTGTGTGTGTGTGTGTGTGTGTGTGTGTGTGTGTGTGTGTGTGTTTTGTTTAGTGCGTGTTTTTGACTGCTTAAAGATGAGTGTGTGCTGGTCAGTTTTTCAAGCAGCAGGGTCAAATCTAGAGGAAATGAATCAGATGCGGGTAGAAGGATAAAGTTTTAACTTAACGGGTGCTAACCTGCGACATCACTCACACACAAACACACTTTTAAGAAAGTGGCCGGGATTCACTGTGCATGAGATTAGCGTTGCTGCTGCTGGAGAGAGGATCAGATCAGAAGAGCTTAGAAGTGAAAGAGTTACTGACCATCTCAGCTAAGAATTAAGAATACACACACACACACACACACACACACACACACACACACACACACACACACACACACACACACACACACACACACACACACACACACAGCAGAGAGTGTTATTATGCACTACACTGCAGACCTGACAGGTCCGTGAACTTGTAGCTGACACTTGTTATTTCATCAGTTTTGCTAGTGAAAAGTGCTCACAGTGAGGTGTTAAAGTATCAATACAGATGATGAAAAGGTATTAAGTAGAATAAAATAAAACTTTTGATTGAGCCCCTGAAATCCTGTATTTTTTATTTTTATCAAAATCTCATTAGATAAATAACTATTATTCTAGAGTGGAACACAGCAGTCCTCTCATGAAACCACATATAAATTCAATGGATCTGGGTTTTTATTTGGATTTTCACCAAATTACACACACTCATGAATACCAGTCCCCTAGATGGGCCTGATTTTTTCCATCAAGATCAATGAATTGAACGTGAGAAAGAAATCCTGGATCTGCCTCCTGATCGGGATCCCCACAGAAATTGAATGGGTTCTTTCCTAAACTATACTGCCTCCTTTCAAGTGTCATGGTAATCCATCTTGTAGTTTCTGCAAAATCTTACATACAAACAAACGGAAAACATGACCTGCTTTGCGGAGGTAATGTCACCTTTCAGGATTTTAGGGGCTCCATAACATTATTATGCACCTCAGCTTAAAGTCGACTGCATCTCAGCAGACATTAGAAACCACATTATGAAATAAAAAACGAGCATCAGGCATTATGAATGTCAAATGTTCTGAAATACAAACTTCAAAATGTTGTTTACTGTCTCTCTGCAGTGGGAATGAGTTTATGTTCTCAGTTGATTCAGCAAATGTACACTGGTGTGTGTGTGTGTGTGTGTGTGTGTGTGTGTGTGTGTGTGTGTGTGTGTGTGTGTGTGTGTGTGTGTGTGTGTGTGTGTGCGTGCGTGCGTGCGTGTGTGATGACAAACAGAAGGGAGGAGCAGAATGATGGAGAGAGTGGGAGGAGACAGGGAGAAGCTCTGCTGCTCCCCTGCTGGGTCTTTAATGAAGTGGAGCGACTTCCTGGTTCGCTCCTTCCAGCTGTTGTCTCCTCAGAGCCAAAGATATTTGGCCTTGGCTCTTTGTCCCGCTCGGGCCACCATACCTCCAAATGAGCGACCGAACATGTAGAAATTTAAAAGCAAAGCATCTGGTGTCTCTTTCCCTCCAACTGCTCGGGAATGCAAATCTCCCTCCATCTGTTTCCTCCCCTTCCTGGTTGTTGATGCTGGTTAAGATTCAAAGTACCATGAAGATGCTGGGGACTGATTTCGGATAATATTACATAAATACTCTATGTCTCTACATGCAATGTCTTTCCGGCCTTCTGTGACCCACTGATTTTCCTCAATGTTCTTTTTCATTTTTGGTATCTTATTCATATATTTTGTCTTATTAAGTGTTAGAATCATAGCATGAATATAAAAAGAAAAACACCAAATGTAAGATCTACATGCTGACAATCAAACCTAAACCAAGCGGAAACTACTGTGACACTCAGTAGAGATCATACCTTCGCAAAGGCCCAAAAGCCCCCTTATGAATCTACATTTAAGTTAACTCGATCAATATTTTGGGGGGATTTGCACCATCCTCACACTTATAGATATATTTTTTCCATCAAACTCCATTAATTATTATAGGAAATGTTGTAAAACGCCCTATCTCATAATGTTAAATAAAATCCTGGATCAGCTCCCTTATCTGCATCCACATCAAAGTTTAATTTGTTCTTCCCTCACCCATATTACATCCACCATTAGTTTGTGCGTAATCCTGCTACCTAACAAACTAATGCAGATGAAAACATGGCCTCCTGGATGAAGGTAGAAATGATTTTTAAACATGCAAGTTATCTTTTACACTGCTATTATTTTACTTTCCAATGCTATATATAGAACCCACATTTCTAGCTGTCAAAACAGGACAAAAATAAATCTTACAGATGCACAAAAATCTATTTGAAATGCATTTGAAATCTTCCGGATTAGCCACAAATTAGATTTTTTCCCCCCTAACTGTTGTTTCTGTTGCAATCTATAGGACCTATTCATACTAATGGCATACAATTAACCTGATGTGTTACCATGGTAATGGCATGTTGCAGGTGTGTAGATCCAGGGCCATCAGTCAGAGGAAAATCATAAAAGAAAATCCAGTCATTCAGTGAATGTTGTGTTTTCTATAGAGACAATGAGGAAGATAATGGGGCTGTGCAGCATGTTGAAGAGTATTAGCCCACACACACAAAGTAAACCAGCGACAGGAGATCCTGGTGTGCTGTATTACAATCATACTTCATGACGAGGCTCATGTAACAGCATAGAATAAACGGTGTTCAGAGAAGCTCCTCATTTTCCATCTTAAAACACCATGTGACATCAATTATCCACCGTGACTGTAACATCTGGCATCAGGCTTCTTCTTTCACTCATGTGAAACCATCACACGGCTTTTAGTCTCATTTCTTCTGCTCTATGTGGTCAAGTCTTCTCTGTCCTCATGTGACCCAGTTGCTGTTTTGAAATTAAGGGAGGAACAAATCAAAATCAGACAGGAAGAGGACATCTAACACCCCCTCTCATTATTTGGATCACTCTGTGGTGGCGAGGGGATTACATTTCCCCCTGTGTGGTTTGCACACCTCTGGATATCGTGGCGACCAGCTCCTGTCTCTCACACCCACACGTCAGCCGAGGTGTTGGATGGCCTTCGCCTGTGTGGTGGTCCCAGCGACACTCCGACATTTGTCTCTAATCCTGCGTCAACACTTTCACTTTCTCTAGTTCCTGTCATCACCACCATGTATTCTTGTGCTTCTTTTTTAAACTTTAATTTTAGGGAATCTATGTCTGAATTTCTATAGGTCCTTTTGTTGTCAAGTCAAGTCAAAGTCTATTTATAAAGCACGTTTAAAACAACCACTGTGGACCAAAGGGCTGAACAGGCTTAGAATGAAAATAAAAGAATATACAAAAAAACTGAGAATAAACAGAAAAAATATAAAAGCAATGTTAAATGTTAAACATCGTGTATATTTGAGGTTTAAAATATTGCACATTAACAGATGAAATCATCATCTCCAATTGAAGGCGAATGCTCTTGAATGATTTAAATGTTTCTAGGGTCTGAGCGGTTCTGATATAAGGAGGTAAACTGTCCCAGAGATCAGGAGCAGCCGCTGCCAAGGCCCAGTCACATACATTTTTTTTACCGAGATCTCATCACAGAAACATCAGGTCGTTCAACCTCAGTGCTCAGGGCGGAGAATGAAGATGCAGCAGTTACATGAAGTGGAACCAGCCCATTTAAAATCTTCAAAACAGGCAATAAAATCTTAAATCAAATATGAATTTGTGAGGGGCCAATGAGGAGAAGCCAGTACTGATTTTTTTCCAGTCAGACGGCGAGCTGCTGCAGTCTGTAGTAACTGCAGATGATGAAGAGATTCTTGCACACACATGCATAAAGTAACGTGATAAACAAGACCATTATCAATACATTAACGGCCCTCTTCAATGGGCTGCGATGTAAAACTGTTCTTTTAACAGTTTACAAGGATTAGAGTAACCCCAGAATAAACATGCCCGCAGCAACAAGAAACATCAGGACTTATGTAAAACGTTCTTTACTTTCACAAACTCTACAGTCTTGAAAGGAGATCTTAAACAATACCATGATAGTACTGATAACTGAACATTTTTGTCACTATAATCATGATACAAAACTTTCACACAGTTTCATCTCCACTCTGATCTCACCTTATCCGGCCTTTTTACAATAATTTGAGCTCAAACCCGACATTGGACACATTTAAATGTATTTATGTAATTTATACATGTGATTTTATTCTTAAACCATGATATAACTGTACCCGAGAACCAACCACACCTTACAGGCCTTTTCAGATTCTGAAAGTTAAGGGCACACTTCACTCGCACACCTCATCTACACTGTGATGTTTTTATTGTGCCAATTATCAAAGTAAAGACTGAAAAAGCTACGATTTATACATCCTGCTGTACTGAGATGATGATCGTCATGAATTGTATGGATGAAGTGTCGATGCAAACGGACTGCATTGGATGAATGTCAGTGTGGTCATGTTGCTGCAGTGGTAACAACAAGCCCACTCTTCTTTACTTTCCAGTATTTGCTCAGTTTGCGTGTAAACTCTCTCACATCTCTCATATAAACCCTCACAAGCTGCTGTAATATAGTTGTATAGTTCAACCCTTCAAACGCTTCCTGTGAACAGTCAGCTCCTGTCAGCAGTGAAGATTTTGTCACTTCCCCTTGCCAAAGCTACGACTTCCACCCGATCACACGGCCCGGGGGAAGTGACATGTGCAACAGCAGCATCACAGGGCGCCACGCTTCTGTGACTTCACGCTACAGAATCGTCAGGATCCCGCTGGGTCCTGTTATGAGGTGACAGGTACGACGCCAGGCAACAAACAGTCATAATCTGCTGTCTTTGACTGCAATTATTTCTCAATTATCTCCCAGCAGCAGCCCTGTCACAGAGGAGAGGAGAGGAGAATGATATAAAACAGCAGAAAATAAAGCGATGGGATTCATCCTTCCCTTTCTGATTTTCAAAAATATGAACCCTCCAGACAAGAATCTATTGAAAACTGCTCCTCGGCTGTAGGAAAGTAAAATCTGTGCACATGTTAATCTGACAAGGGAGCTCCACTTATTTTACAAATTGACTTCAGTTAATGTGCCATTAGAGGTAGATCACATGTGATCACATGTGAAAACAGTTGTGTAGTTTCACCCGTGATTCTGAGGGGAGCTTTACAAACAAAACTAAACTTAACAAAAAGTTTTACTTTATACGCTGGTGTTTTCATGAAGGGATAATTTAGGAAGCAGCGATGATCTCATGAAAGAGACCATCCAGTGTATTATGGGAAAGGCAGGATCTACTTTGTAGCTTGACTAAGTTTAAGATATCTCTACCTCTCAGGAGTATTCCTTTAAAACCTTTCTGAGTTTAAAGGTTAAGTGTGTATAATTTAGTGACATCTAGTGGTGAAGTTTCATGTTGCAGCTAAATACCCCTCACCTCACCCTCCCCTTCCAAACATGAAGGAGAACCTTTGGTAACCTTCAGTTGTCATTAAAACTCAAAAGCTGTTTAGTTTGTCCAGTCTGGGCTACTGTTAAAAGCATAGCGGCCTCCGTTGAGAGGACCCGCTCCAGATGTAAATATAAAGTATTTACATTTAAAGGGCCCATTCTAGGGTAAAGAAAACAACAATTCGTACAATTTAGATGAAACACACTAGTGAAAACATCACCAGGATTATATTATATTCGTTTCATCTAAATCTTACACACTGGACCTTTAAATTGCCATGTTATGTGGAGAGGCTGTGTGCTGCTGCAATGCCTCTGAGTGTTTCTCTGGATATGCTGAGTAACTTCAAAGCATGAAAAGCTTTTGATCACTGACACTGGACCAAACAAGGAGTCATATGTCCGCCCCTTCCTGGCGAATCCCATTTTCCTCATTTTGCTTTGGGGCTCTGTAAACCTCTTTTACCTCCAGATAAAGGTGTTACACGTGCCATTGTGACTTGCTTCATTTCTTGCCCCCTGGGCGAAAAAAGAAGCCTTCATCTACAGTAGAGAGGATTAGTGTCTGTGTCCAGGCAAGGGACCAACCCGAAACACACACACTCTCACAGAGGCAACCTCCCCCCCCAACCTACAGGATGCACCAGTCTCCATGAGGTCAGCTGCCGCCCAGGTCACCAGCTGCGGGCAGGACGTCAGGGAGCTGCTGATGTGTGACGACAATAACAGGTGACAGGTGATGGAGGGAGGGATGGGGACAGTGGGCTCACCTTTCTCTGTGGTCACTCGCCCAGTGTTGGTTCAGGGGTTTCCAGGCCAGTGCCCGGGGCCTCTCTGATGGATGGGTACAGCTGAGATGGTCCAAGTTGGGTGGGGGACACTGATCTAAGGTGGGGTGCGGGGGCATGACCTCTGACAGTGTTTTCTGAAATCTCTGTTTATTGTACTCGCTTGCTAAAAGGTTGGAATGACAGCAATGAAGGACTTTGCTAGACAGTTTATAACCTTTTCTGCTAATTTATCTTACAGAATAAAAATGTTCTCAAATGGTTTACGGTGAAGGTTTTTGGCATCACATGAAGTTCTAGCTTTTTCAGAGGCTGATTGTTTGTTGTTATTTTTGCCTTGAACTGGGCAAAGCGTGATTTTGAAAACGAGCACAACAACTAAGTGTTAAACTTTTCTTCTGTCCTCAATGACCCAATTAAGTTAGAGGACAAATTGGATTGAGATTAGATGCCACGATGAGCAGGTGAAATAAAGAATATTTACATTTATTTAAAAAACTCAACTCCTTCTTTCAAGTACTTGTACCTCTCTATTTAACTTTTTTATATTTATCATTTCACTTTTCTCTTAAGCTGGTTGTGTGTGTGTGTTTTCACTGTTTGTGAGATGTGAACTTGCTGGGTGATATGATTTAATTTAAGTTGTAATTTTCCGGCTCCATGCACCAAATGGACTGAGAGGCACTGATGTTGGGAGGAAAATGAAATTACACTGTAATGTTCATCGTTAATTTAATTAGGTTAATTAAACTGTAACTTCATTTAGTGTCAGCTGGACGGATGGCCGAGTTAACAGCAGTGACCCTTAGTCTCCCACTGGTGGCATGTTGCTGTGTTCCTGCCAGCTCCGAGCCCATCAACACGATTCCCACCCATTATCCATCTGCCTCTACGTGTGTGCGTGTGTGAGAGCGAGAGAGAGAGAGAGAGGGAGATAGAGAGAGAGAGAGAGAGAGAGAGAGAGAGAGAGAGGGAGAGGGAGAAAAGCAAACCAGGATTTAGTTGGTCATTGTGGTTCTCATAATTATGGTAGTATTAAAATGTATATCTCTGTAGTTTCATTTCAGTGATCTTATATCAATTTGTTTCCTATATAGACAGCTTACCTTGTTTAAATAGCTGATATCTTTTTAGCATATTTTTAGGAGAATATTAACAGTGAATAAAAATACCAGGTATTCCGGTCACGCTGCTGATCACATTACTTTTACTGATAGTGCAGACACTGACCTAACATGAAGAGTATTCTTCAAACATGATTACAGAAACAAGGTAATCAAACGGCACAACTTCATAGTGAGACTAGTAACAAACAGACCCCTCTTAAAAGTGAGTCATTCAGAAGCTAAGGAATAGGAAGAATGTGTCCACTTTGTGGGTCATGTAATCTGTGGGGACCTGGGCACTGAGTGACAATCAAAACTTCAGCTCTTATTCACTGCAATTGTTCGCTTGTTTGAGACTGAGTCCATGATGGACTCTTGCTAAAGTTTCGCCATGGCGTTTCATGATCCACCAGCACCCCCCCTCCAGTACCACCGGTCTGTGAAAAGCTCGTCCAGACAACTCAAAACAGGATTTCACAAAGAACATGTCTGTTGCACGCTGGGGACATCGAGTCCGTTTACTGGAAGAAATTGTGTGAAGGACTCGTGGGAGCTTGAAGACCACGACTTTGTGAGTAGGCTAAGATTCAGACACTGAAAGGTAAAACTTAGGGAAGAACCGAACCCATCAACATTTTTATCATCTCAGATCTTCTCTTACTCTGGTGATAGTTGCTGGGTGGTTAGAAAGAGAAAAATGTTTACAGAGACTTTATTATAGATCGTACATAAAGATGGACGACATGACAGCTCCTCAAAAGTGAAGCCCAAACATGTTCACCAGCCCCCTGGTGGCTCGCTGCATTACAGGTCATGAACCATGCCTTCTTCATGTTAGGACATCGACCAAACTAAAATTCAAAACAAGTAAATTTAGATCCAGTAAAATTGGTTTTAATTACTTATTTGAGGCTTTAAAAATTAGGTGAAACTTCATGATTGACAGTTGAGACTGACCCCTGATTGGTCGAATCATGCCGTGTTACACCAGCGCGCGATGATGGCACCCAAAATATTTTGACCTCAATTTTGTACAGATATTCGTCATCCATCTTTACTTTACCAAAATACATTCATTAGACCAAAAAAAAAAGTGATTGAAGCATGACATTTAAAAACCCACCCATGATTACATAACTGTTAAAATGTGTATTTTATTTTATTTATTTATTGTTATCACTGGTAAAACCCATATCTCCATAAACTGTGTACATAGAATTCCTGGAGAGCAGTCAGGCAGGCAGTGGGATGCAGCAACTTTCTCTTGTGTTTGAGTGGACATGCACCGACGATGCGTAGTACAACAAAGTCAATTTGAAGTCTACGTCCACCTTTAATCCAGTAATTTGTTTCCATGTAAACTTAACCCTTGTGTGTTTACCGTTTGCGAGCCAGTGGCCGCAGGTCAAAGGGGAGACATTTCAAGGCATGTTTTGTCTGGGATAGTTTCAGTCTGGAGAAGGGCGATGGGGGGGATGTGGGTGTTTAGAGAGTGTCAGCTGGTCCAATACAGTGAGACTCCACCACACAGCCTCCACTCCGTCCTCAGCCAACCACCACGGTGAGGAAGTCCCTGGTCTGTTTGGTGTGATCATCAGGACAGCTGGTGCCTGGGCAGCTGCACGGCTGCGGGGTTGCTGGGAAAGAGCCTGTCCCTGGCAAACCCAGGAGGGGCTCCTGCATCTGCTCAGCTGTCGACCCACCCACCCCCACCTCTTCCTTCGTATCCCCATCAGACCCTCGTACTCCATCAGCTGAGAGCAGCAGGGGAGACAGCTGGCCGGTGCTGCCAGGGAGAGAGGAGGGCGGAGGATGTGTGTATTGCATTGAGTGGTGGAATAGACCAAGCAGAATGACATCACTGCTCACACACACACACACACACACACACACACACACACACACACACACACACACACACACACACACACACACTGTTGTGATCCTGTTGATTGGCTGCAGTGCTCTGGTGTCAGGAATTAAATACCTTTATTTTTACTGACAGGATGAAGCTGGGAACTTTCTGTATCTTCTTGTTGTCAACAAAACTCATGACAGCCTCCCAGCCCCCCCACCCAAAACAAATTAATGCAATTAATTATTAAGTGGCCCATTCATGGCCACTGAGCCACGCTGCTGCACATATGTGTTAACGCACAAAAAAAGGCCCAACAAATGTATTGGTAAAATGAAGGGGGGAAAATGATCCTCCTTGGACAACATTTGCGAAACTGAAATTACCTAACCATTTTAGGAAATTATTTATTATTGGATACATTATTATAATATCTCTCTATGAACCTCTGATTATCGCAGACAAGCTGGGGAAGTGTCTAAGTTTAAAGAGATGGACTAGTATGGTTAGTTTAACCTTTTTCAGAATATGTTGCCAGTGAAATATGATGAATTGATGAATATATCATTTTGAAATCCACTCTCCATTTATAGAATGTACTTTTACCAAATCTTTGTTTCTTCCATCCTTAACTTTTGCCATTACTTTGAAATGATGTTGCATTATTTTACCTGCTGTCTCTAATTTTAGATTTAGTGTTTTATGTATATCATTTGCTGTCTTTGATTTTGAAGGACATTGTATTAATTTGCTTCTTGTCCTTGATGTTTAGTATTCTTGTTTTTATTTCTCCTACTTGTGAAGCACTTTTAAACAGCTGTTTTGAAAGGTGCTATACAAATAAAATGATTATCATTATTATCATTTAGCCAACAATTCCACCACTCTTATAAACCATATCCTTGTCACTACCTTCTCATACGACCAATAGAAACCTCTCCTGGAATAGCGCCCGCATGTGGTGGCAGGCGTTTCAGACCTTTGTCGTCATGGTTCCAATAATAAACACATGGGTCTATGGCAAAGTCAGTGTCTCTTCAGGTTTAGGCACAAAAACAACTTGGAGTAGTGATGGATAAAAGAAACAGTGATGATTATTGGTTTCTAACGGGACACAAACAGTGGTGTCCTGTGTCAAAGTGCTGTGTCCTGTGTCCACGACATTGATCAACACTACTGACTATATTCAGACACTGTGTAGTGGATGGACTAGTGGGGTGGGGGTGGGGTGAAGGCTCTGTTGTGGTGTGGGTCGTGATGGGGGATGGGGGGGGGGGGTCTGGGGAGTTTAAATGAGCAGAAGTGGAGGGGGGAGGTGGTTGTACTAGAAAGCAGAGTTCCTTTGTCCTCAGACGGTCCGGCCACGCAGGGTCAGGAGCGGAGCCTGGTTCAAGAGAGAGAGAGGCAAAGAGAGGGCGAGAGGTCGATGTCACACTGAGCTCAGTGGCCTTGTGGCGATTTTAAAAATCCACAATATAATAAAATAGAATATTGTGTAGCTTGGAAATGTGGATTGGATGTTGTGGATATACATTTTAAAGAATAATTTTGCAAGAAATTATCTCCAGTTTTTGAGTGTGAATAAATTGCATGAATGAGATTCAGTTCCAATTCCTTAATACAACAAATAAACCAATATTTTGTCAATAAAAACATTACAGATGAAACAGTAAGCTCATAAATCATTTGACAGAAAATTAATCAGCAATAGTTTGGTTAACTGATTAATTTTGTGAGTCTATTTTCAAAAATGCAACACATTTCTAAGTATCAGCTTCTTGAAAATTAGAATTTGATTTCTTTCCCTGTTTAATTCTTTTAGGGTTAGCGTTATTTGATTCATATTTGGGGATTTTAGACTGTTGGTCCAACAAAACAAGCGATTTCAGTTTTCTGTCAGATGTCTCTTTCTGTTTATGAAGTGGAACTGTGTATTCATGGAAAATAATTTTAAATGTTGCTCAAATATTATTAAATGTAAAATTTATTTATAAAGAAAAACCAATGAAACAGTACGAAGTTTATGTTGTGATGATGACTTTTGATTAATGTATAATTGATTTGTTATGTGATTGTGAAAAGAGAGGGGGGAAAAAGTGTGTATAGGTGAATTATTTTGTTTATTTTTTTGATTACACTGAAATGAACAAAATAAACTAAATCTAATAATCAAAATGTTTGATCGATAAGAAAGATCAATAAGATGATCTGCAGATTTATCGATGCTTTGTGAGTTGCAGCACTAATCAACACAAAATCAATAATCTTATGAGCATTTGGGGGGTTTTCTTAAGAAAACGTGAAGATCAGTCTTTTTAAGCGACGGGCGGTCAGACACTCACTTCACTGTATCCTCAGGTTTAAAAATACAACCTTTGCTCTGGGGGGGAGAGTTTAAGAGGGAGGGAGGGTCAGTAAGGGGGGGGGGGGGGGGGTACATATCCATCTGTCTGGGAAATATAGCGAGATCGGTTCATCTCCACTGTCATCCAGCTACAGTTTCATCTAAGTGGCCACTGCCCATCTGCTCCGAGCTGGAAAGGTCGCTGGTGACCATTGATCCCTTATTGATTCCATGAATTGTTTAATGACCACCAAGGTCAATTAATTAACCATTCGCCGGGTGTTTTAATTGCCCAGGGCTAATTTAAGCCCGCTGATTAATTCTGGGTCCCCGATGGTGGAAATGGACCTCACTGTCAATGGTGGGATTATGAGCACAACAATGGATGACAGATGACCGACAGAGCACTGAGTGGCTTTGGAAAGCTGTGCTGATGTTTGTATTGTAGGTTTTTAATGAGCACATTGTGTTGATGGTCTCCGTAGATGAACTGACCATATTGCATTAATTTATTCCAGACTGCCACTGGAACATGTGCTATTTCTTGTTATTTTTGCGGGGTCAATCTTGTCAAAGAACAAAGACTGTGAGGCTGAAAGGTTTGATATTCAATATCACAGAGATGAGAGACTAAAGCTATTCATCCAATCCCAGACGCCATCAAATGTTTGTGTGGAGGTAATAAATTCTATTGTTTTCATGGAGTTGGTGATTGTTGCTATTGATTGTGGAAACGTTGTACTCGACAAATTAAATACTGAGATCTGGAAACACAGTGGTGAGCTAAACAAAGTGTGACAATGCATGAAACAAACATATCAAATCATCAGAGGAGGGTCCAAATCGAAACAATACAGAAAATTCTGAATTTAAACTCTGTCTGATCATCTGAGAGTTATAGTGTTTCTTGACACAATGGACTTTTTTGGAATCTGTTTTCAAACTCTCAGAATGTCTATAAGTCGTATTAAATGCAAACACATCCCCACCCGACGTGCACCTCTCGGTGGGTCAGGTGTCGGTTTGTTCCTCTCAGGGGTTTAATCTCTGTGTTTGGTGACGCTGGTGTCACTTTGCGTTTGCTATCAAATACAGACCAGTGCTATCAGCCCTCCTGGTCTGCGAGAAACTTCCACCGCCCGTGTGAGTGTACGTGTGAGATTGCAAAAGGCTGTGTGTGTGTATGTGTGTGTGAGTGATGGACTTAATTGCTTTCTATCTTGAGGCAGAGCTAATGGCTTGTCAGTGTTTCCTGTCTTTCATTAAGAACTGATTCTGTCAGGATCGTTTATATGTCTTAAAACTGCAAACAGGATACTGCATCTATTCTGGAAACATCTCATCATACCGCAAATATCTTATTTTAGAATTAAAGAGTTCTCCAGCAGAGAGCTGTATGTAATGTTTTTGAATTCTTTCCTTTATTTGGTTTGAACACTGAATAATTTCTTTCCCATGCAGTGAATGACTCATTGTTTTCTCGAAAATAGGCGATTAAAAGATTTTTCTCTCAAATATAATCTATTCCTGAAGACAGAATGATGGTATACCATGAAATAATCCAAACTCTGGTCATTTACATGTTACCCTGGCCTCTGAATCTGTAAAAAATGTTTTTATTAATATTATTATATATTATTTTTGATTAGCCTTTATTGGAATTCATTGATGGAGGCCCTCATTTGCAATGAAGTGGAGTGCGAGGATACAATAAAATACAGATAAACAGATATAATGCGATTAATTGGACATTGTATTCTACCCACAGTTGCAGTTAAAATTGACCATATTTACTGTTATCAACTGTTATTTTATGTAGTATTTATACGTAATTTATTGGAGAGCAAGATAATGCATAAATCGATGTATGAATTAGAATTTTTCCATACATAGAAATATTTCACATTTTTATTGCAGTATAAAGATGCTGTAAAATATCTAATCTCTGGAAACCAGTTTTCTCACTGGGATTGAGAAACACTCACAGAAATACATGCTTATGCCGATGTGTCTCAGTAGATAATAATAATAATAATAATAATAATAATAATAATAATAATGGCTTATATTTGTATAGCGCCTTTCACGGGACCCAAGGACAGTAGAGAAAAGTATGAAGTAATAAGACAAGTACAGAACAGGATAGAATTTGGCAGCAGGGTGGAGCATTAACAGAGGCCAAAGGCCTTAGTGAAGAGTTTGTGCTTGTGGAGTTTT